>NC_081408.1:480538898-480786398 GCF_030272615.1 Cryptomeria japonica | reverse complement strand
TCATCTCGATAAGTAAAGAAAGCATTCGATAAAAGATAATACAAGCCTGTCGATGATGGAATCCAAATCCCATGCAATTTAACAAAAAATACACCAACTACTCCAAAATAATTGTTTTGAATCCGACCTCCAAAATCAGGCAGGACCAATGATAATATATATGCGAAGGTTTAAGCGGTGCTTCAATCTGTAAAACTCGTTTGGAGTTGAAGGGGAGAGGCTTGTATCTGTTATCACAACTCTTCACATGGCAATGCTATTTCACACATTTCTTCTCTTTATATCATAATTTGTTTTTCAGCTATTTTAATATTAAAATAAAATCTAGATATGAAATTGTTGTTTCGTTATGTCAATATTTGTTTCCTGTTAGAAATGTTAAATAAAATATAGATGGTATTGTGATCTTTTCGATAGGCTTTGAAGATTTGATATTTGTTTTTCTTGGTGTCTTGTTATTAAAATATAGATGGTATTGTGATCTATTCGATAAGAGTAGATTATCATTGTTGTACTTATTTTGTCTTAAAATATTAGCAAAAGTTGTGACAACACTATACAATATTCTTTCTATGAGACTAGAGACTATGAGACTAGAGACTATAGATAAATGGACTCTATCAATTTGAGCACAAATGAAAGTGTTTTCTATATTTTACTAAAAAAATTATTGTTCACCTTAAGAATAATAATAGTACCTAAAGTGACACAAATTACTCTTAGACAAGTTGATTGATATAAAATAATAAATTCAGAAGTAATGAAGAAAACATTAATATGTACCTCTTTGTTTAAAATAAAAAATTAGTTGTGTTAATATGAGTAGACATGATGGAAAATATACTAAAACATAATAGTAGGATTATACATGACATAAGCACCTTAATTCATTACTCTCTTTAAATCTATGCATCGAGAGTCTTGGATCAAAATTGAGAGACATTTAGGATAAGGGTCACACTTACAATTAAAACTATCATTACAATTGTAATTACAAATTGGTTAATATTTCTAAGGGTTGGAAATAGGTTAACAATTATGTTTGCCGTTACAATTAGGCTTATGGTTAGAATTAGACTTAGGTTGAGAATTAGGGTTAGAAATTTTGTTAGAATTATAGTTAAAATAAGGTCTACAATTAGTGTTAGATATATGCTTATAATTCCATTTAGGTAGTTTAAAATTAGGATTAAAATTATGGTTGTGATTAATGTTAGAATAATTAAGATTAAGGTTAGAAGCACATCCAGAATTAAAATTAGTGTTTAGAGTAGGATTACGCTTAAAGTTAGGGTTAGAAAGTGGTTTGGTATTCGGTTTATAGTAGAGTTGCAGTTAGAGGTAACGTAAAAAATAGGGATATTATTATAATTAGAGTTAGGATTGGAATTTTTATTCGGGCTAGATTTAGAGTTAGGATAAAGGTTGGATTAAGGTTACACTAATTAAGATTAGAATTTGAAATAATGCTAGGGTCGGCAATGAGATCATACTTTAATATTTAAATAAATCAGTATTTATTCAATTATTTTAAAATGTGTCTATTCCACCTTTGTAATAATATTATAACTTATGTAGATTTTAGGTTATGATGACATAAGTCATATTTTAAGTATCTAAAAACAATGAAGTTTTATCAATTTTATAGCTATAATGAGAATTAAATTAATGTCTTATATGTTGTAATTATATATGCCCCCACACACATTAAAAATCTATATAAAATACATGAATGTTTTCTGAAGCACCTATTTTTTAAATCAAATTTCTCACATATAAATGTAACAGAAACCCTAAAAAAGATATCTTTCAGAATATTTTATTTAAATTTCAAAAGATATCTAATAATAATAATATATTTACTATATGCTTTAAAAAATAAATTTACACATTTCAGCTGATGCCATAAAAGGAGGTCTCTTCTCATAATTATTAAAAGTTATAGACCGGCTCCACCTTCTCCGTATTATTGGCAATAAAAAATCATTCGTCCAAGTAAACCAAAAAACAAAGTACAATCCTGAATATGATGGAATCCAAATCCCACGCAATTTAACTAGTGTTCGACCAAGGGTGCTATAATATCTGCAAAACTCAAGAATCTGCCTTGTATGGACATTGCGAGTGGACTAATTCAAATGGAATGGCCTGTATCTGTTATCAACCCTGTTAACATGCATATATCTTCTCCTTGCTTTTAACTATTTTAATATTAAATCAAATTGACATGAAACTGCTGTTTCATTATGTCAATGTTTGTTTCATGTTAAATAAAGTATAAATGGTATTGTAACCTTTTGGGTATGTATCTGTATTGAAGATTTGATATTTGTTTTCTTGTGTTTGACGATGTGTATTCATTCATTGATATTAAAGTCACAAAGGAGTAGATCATCATTGTTATAATTATCTTGCGATGATAGAGAAGTTGCAACATAGTTGAAAAAATAATTCATACCACTCATTAATTTGTAGTCCTTAGTTTTCTTCTATTAATGATTCATACCACTCATTAATTTGTTTTCTCAAGCTTGTTTTTGAAAAAGTTATACTTGTCTGATATTTGAGATATCAAAATTAAATGTGTTTATATAAGTTTGCAAATTGCCTATTGACAATGTAAGAAACCTTGAATAGGCAAATTGTGAGAATAATATTAACAAACCATTTGTATACATGACATTGCTATACAAAAAAGGATACCGTAAATAGGTTTGAAAGTAATAAGAGGTTTTATGTCATGTATTAATAAATAATAAAAGGGTTACAAATGACAACAGAAAAGATGGCATGGCCTGTTCAATGTAGAACACTATTTTAATGTGGCAAATGAGCTAAGATATGGGACTTTTAGAAGTAGGATATATATTCCTAAAGTTTATAATAGAAGTATATTGAAAATTTAAAGCATTTAATAATCTAGAATATATATAGAGAGATATAACTAAAAATAGTGCATATGTCAACTATGTCTAGTCCTTCATCTGAAGATTTGTTTATTGTAAATTGTATCATGTTTAATAATTGCTACTCTCGTGAATAACTTCCTAAATGATACACATTGCTAAATCATAAATACTTTCAATGTTAATGGTGTTCAAGTAAGGTTCCAAGGCACCAAAACTAAATGTAGATATTGTTTTATTACCTTCTTTATTTTGTTGTTCGGGAAAGGTCTTTTAGGAATTGTTATGAAGACGTTTTATGTTAATGATATCAAGCTTCCACAATTCATATCAAGTTAATGCAAAAAAGTCTTTACACAATTGAATCTAGAGTTAGCTACAACAATTTATGTTGCTAACAATTAAATACCATGCTCTATTTTGATTAGGTGAACCATGAGAGGGCCCAAACCTATTTACAAAATAGCCATAAAGGCAAAAGAGAGGGGTCTCACAAGGGGTGAAACTACCCAAAAACTAAAGAGAAAGTAAAGCAATGGAAGAGGACCAACAAAAACAAAAAACAAGGGGGACTAGAAAGACACCAACCGATGTGGAAAGACAAGCTAATGGTTACCTAGGAGACTAAGGCCCTTCATAGCCTTTCATTAATTGTTAAAAAATTTCTAACTTGTCCACAAAGGATAGTTCTTAGGTAACATTTTCCTAGACTGAGTGGGAATAGTGTCCAAATTTTATTTGTATTTACCTTTCTTATTGGACCTAGGAGGTGAACTAGTAGAACTAGTCTCCATCTCCACTCTTTTATGCATGGATTCTTCTCCAACTCTTGTTGAAAGACCTGCAATGTGACAACTATGCTTTTCACCGTCTCTTCAATCTTCTTCTTGTCTTCCACCAACCCAACAACAATCTTGATATTCTCCACCTCTTGCTCTAGAATACACCATCTCTCAAAATTTTCAGCCAACCCCTTCATAGAAGATCAGGCCCCCTCATCAATTAGCTTAATAGGCTAATCAACAACCTTAGCTAGGGCTAAGGTTTCCAATTTTATGATCTTATTCTTAGTTGTATGCACTTAAGCTAGCTACAGGTGCAGTATTTCATCCTAGAGATTGTAGGCTTTGAACAACTTAGTCACTTTAACACTTATTTCCTCATAGAGCTTGCAAATAGTGGGTTGGTCAATCAACTATCTGAGATACTCAAATTGAGAGACACCTCGCCCCGAGGAGGAGAACCATAGTGGTTAATAGGGGGATTACAAGTGGTTGGGGAGGTAGTTGATGAACCTTTAGAAGAGGGGGATCAGGTAGAACCTAAGTCATCATATGAAATATAAATTTCAGGGGGGTCTTCAAGCACAATATTTTTTTTCTTAGGGGAGAGAAGAGAATTGACAGCCTGGGCCCTCGATCTAGTAGAGCATGGGGGGTTGTAGTGGGAAATATTCTCTTTTGATCAATGGGGGGATTTTTAAAACAAAGCAGGATAAAATAGAGTTTTTTTTAAAGGGGCTAGGGTTCAAAACCATTATAATTCATGCATTGGTGATACAAGGGGAAGAAGATAGGGCCGAGTTGAGGCTAAGTTTGAACCGATAGATATGATCAATTAGGCCTCAATGAAGTGGGCATCTTCATTTTTATACTAGACAACATTCAAAGATTAGACTAAAGAAGAGTGAATCAAAAAAAGAGAATTAATTTAGCATTGTGCCAAGTGAAATACTGTACTTTATTTCTACCAATTAAATAATGGTATTGGAGGTAAAAAAATGAACATAACAACATAGAAGATAACCAATACCAAAACCATATCAAGATCACAAACAAAGAACTCTCTATTCCCATATTCAATTGTAACATATAGAATAAGAATATAAAACCAAATATAGGGTCGGGGTTAACTAGCACACTCTAACCATTGATTGCTCAGGTGGCTAATGTGGGTTTGTGGACACCTAAAAAATATCCTCACTCAATTAAATAAATATTTATTACTTATTTAATTATTTTACCATTATTTTCTCTATTAATTAAACAAATTTTTTTATTTTAGCCTTTTCTTTTTCTATAAATTAAATAAACAATTTCATTTATTTAAAACTAATTCATTATACTCTTCTTTCTAATCCTAGCCCTCCAACTTGTTCACATGGATCATAATCTAAATTTGTAGTTATGTGACAAGTGCCTTATTCTTCTTCATTAACTTTTTCCATTCTCTAATATCCACATTCATTGAAACAAAAATTCCACCCACCTCTTAATCTTAGCCCTTCACTTTAAATAACCTCTTGACCTTATTCACTCTCTTCCACTTCTTAATCGTTTCCCTTCATATCATTTGCACCTCTCTAGAGATTTTATCATCATTATCATTGTATCATACCTTACATCATCAATCAACCACACTCTATTTCTTTATGCCATCTTGTGCTAGTAATTAATGTTGAGAGAAAATACATCATATTCACAAGATCTTGAAGGATATGAGAACAATGGAGTCAATATTGTCGTTTGTGTGAGGTATAATGTTGTTTCATTTTATTTACATGCATTTGATTTAGAGCTCCACTGGTGTTGTTGAATAATTCTATAGATTCTAGGCTAGTGGTTTGGCTAATTAGGAATTTACAATAGATTTTAAATTCAGCATATGTATTTTAGCATGCTTGGTGAGACCCTAGTCTTATTTTTCTAATGATTTTGTGGAGTTATATCACTTTATAAAGTTGCAAGTCAGATATGTGCAATTTTTCACTAGTCCAGAGCTATTGTCACCTAGATCTGTGCATTTTTCACCATTCGTATGCTATTGTCGCCCAAAACTTCACTATTATCACCCAAACTTGCACTTTTGCTAATTTTATGTTGTTTGTTTAGAAATATCCACATGAAAATTCTTTTGTTGTTGCTACATCTTCTTTGTAATTGATGCAGGAGCATCCCTGGTTCTCGACAATCTTGCATCAACCAAAAATATTTATTTTTCAGTTTGTATCATGTTTTGCAGTTTCAACATTTTTTTTTCTGCATTTGCTCACCGGATCTTATGGAGTTGGATTTTGCTTGTGGACATGATCATCTTTCTTATTTTAAGTCCACAATATGTTTGGACATGATCATCTTCCTTTTGTTCTGCACCTCATCCTTTGGATTTTCCAGAGGATTCTCTTCGACGGAGGCCGACCTGGTGGTTTTACATGTTTTATCTTGTTCATCGGCATTTGATTCTTCTTGGGCCAACGTAGATCCATCTTGATCATATAAATTAATGTAATTGAGATTGTAGAAATTAATTATTAGAACATAGAAGATAGATCTAGGGATTAAGAGGTCTGAAGTTGACCAACATTGTAATTGAGCTTGTATGTATTAGGCCTGTGAGTTGAATCTTGTAGCCCGCATGTTGTCGGCAGATTGTAGTTGGTTTTCATGATATAATTCAATCAGTTATGCATCGCCTCCATTATCTTACCTTGCTTTCATTGAGTTTTACTCCTGCTGGATGACCCAGATTGATCTCCTTGAGGTCCCTCCTTACCGTGACTACATCAAGTGGTTTCAGAGAGAGATTTCATTCCGAAGATTGTGTTGTCCTGAAGACTTTATTGTAGGGTGGCGGATTGAGGATCAGACCTACAGCTGCAAAGGACTTGTGTGAAGATGGCGCGAAGAGGAAATTGGAATGGTGGAGTGCGTGGGAATGCAGACCCTCATGTGATGGAAATGTTGAGAGAAATTGCGGCTCGATTGGAAGCTATTGAAATGGCCCAAAGAAGATGTTGACATGTCGAAGATGTGAGTGAAGATGAAGAAGAAGAGGTGACAACTAAAGAACAAGCAGCAAACCCACCGACGAATGATCCAGATGAGGAAAGGTTTATAAGAGCATTGTCAAGGGCAAATACTAGACCACATTTTAGTCCACTGAATTATGATGGCAAGTTAGATTTTGATGAATTGTTGAATTAGATCACGGAAATGGAAAAGTATTTTGATTTTGAAGGCACTGTAGAGGATAGAAAGGTGCTCAGATATGCTTGCACTAAGTTGAAAGGTCATGCATCTCTTTGGTGGGAACATTTGCAGGTAGATATACACAAAAGAAGTAAAGAGAAGATCAAAGCATGGGAGCGGATGGTTACCAAGTTAAACTCAAAGTTTATGCCAACTGATTACCAAGTGAATTTGTTTTGAAAGTTGCTAAACCTAAAGCATAAGGAATCTAGTGTGAAGGAATACACCGAAGCATTCTACAAGATGAATATCAGATCCAGACATAATGATGATGAAATTTTACAAGTTCCAAGATATTTGAATGGGTTGCGGATGTCTATACAAGATGAACTCAATTTGATCAAGTTGGAGACTGTTGAGGAAGCTTATCAATATGCCTTGAAAGTAGAAGAGAAGTTGAACAAAAGACATGAGTAGAGACAAAGAGGTAGAGGTGGAAGGTTTCCTGAGGAAAATTTCAAGGAGGAAGAGGATATTCCAAAGGTAGAGCAACCTGTGCAGATTAGAACAAGGACAAGGAAGAAATAAAAGATGATAATGCATGATAGAAATTTCTACTGAAGGAGAGAACCTGATGGATAGAGGAATGAGGGTTATGGAAAGGATGACAAAAGACAGTTAAAAGAGTGTTTAGAGGAACCTGTTTTAAATGCAGAGGAGAAGGACATCATTCTTTTGAATGTAGGAAGGTAGAGAACACTGGACTAACAACATTGGTAGAAGAATGCCATATCGAACCAGCTAATAAACTGGAAGATGGAGAATTGTTGATGACGAGGAGAGCGTTGTGTCATATCAGAGATGAAGAGGAGCCCTTGCAGAGAATAAATTTGTTCAAGACCAGATGTAAGGTATTCGATAAGTGTTGTAAAGTCATAATTGATAGTGGTAGTTCAGATAACCTTTTTTCATAGGAGATGGTGAATAAGTTGAATCTGGAAAGATTGAAACACCCTAAGCCTTATCAGATAGCATGGATCCAGGATGATCATAAGATATTGGTAAGTGAGCAATGTTTGGTGAAATTAGAAATTAGAAATTATCATGATGAAGTTTTGTGTGATATTATGCCTATGGATATTTGTCATATCTTGTTAGGAAGATTTTGGCAGTATGATAGACAGGCAATACATGATGGGAGGAATAATATATACACTATTATTGCAAATGGGATGAAGCAAAAAAATTTACCCTTGGAAGCGCCCTTGAAGAGTGAAGTCTATACGAATGGTAGAATTTGCTTGGTTGATGGAAGGAGATTCATGGATGGAATGAGACATGAGAATGTGTGTTTTGCCTTAGTTCCTAAGAAGAATGAGATTCCGGAGCCTAAAGAAGAACAACCCTCGACCATAAACAATTAGGTCGGCCACCAGATAATAAACCAATTACATAATTGCAAACCATGTCGGCCTTAGACCAAACAAATAATATCCAACATATAAGACATCTTGGAAAACATCAAGAGATCCAATCCACATGTTACATTAAATTCAGCCCATAACCTAAATCAAATGGGACCCAATATAGGTCCACACTCTATAGTAATGATCTTCATCCACCAAGTCTCGAACACGATCACCAATAGCATCCTGAAACTCCACCAGAAGCTGCACTAACACCTCTTATATAATTCATCAAATATCTTCATCAAAAGCTCTACCGATGAAACCCTCGTTGGAACCAAAAACTAAGATTCTAAGCAAGTAGGATAGCATTCGATCACCAAAACAAAACCAGCTGACCGAATATGAGCATGAGTATCATGAAAAAGCCAATTTCATCACCAAACTATACCGGACCCTACCGGATCATGTCAGATCCAAAGCAACCAGAATTCACTCAACCTACTGGGACCAGAAGGGTTCCGATAAAGAATCCAAACAAATAGTGTTGGCATCAATGAAAAAACACCAATGCAACACATAATCAATTCCACCAAATGGCCAACAGTTTCCTATTTTGCAATTTCAACATTCTTTTCTACATTTTCTCACCAGATCTTCTGGAGCTAGATTTTTCTCATGGACATGATCATCTTTCTTATTCTAAGTCCACAAAAGGTTTGGATCTTTTCCTGGCAAGTTATCGCTTCCGAAATCTAAGGCAGTTTTCTAGCTTGGGACATCGAAACCGCTTGGACCTATTTTGGCTTTGGTGAATCTTGTGATTCATTTCCATAGCTTACGGAGCTTCAATTTGTTGTTTTTAACATTTCTTGGTGTGTAGCTGACCTTCCTTTTGGTCTGCACCTCATCCTTTGGATTTTCCAAAGGATTCTCTTTTGCGGAGGCCAACCTAGTGGTTTTACACGTTTTATCTTGTTCATCGGAATTTGATTCTTCTTGGGTCGACACGGATCCATCTTGATCATATAAATCAATGTAATTGAGCTTGTAGAAATGAATTATTAGACCAAAGAAGATAGATCTAGGGATTAAGAGGTTTGAAGTTGACTGACATTGTAATTGAGCATGTATGTATTAGGTCTGTGAGTCAAATATTGTAGCCCGCATGTTATCGGCAGATTGTAGTTGATTTTCATGATATAATTCAAGCAGTTCTGCATCGCCTCCATTACCTTATCTTTCTTTCATTGAGTTTTACTCATGTTGGATGACCCAGATTGATCTCCTTGAGGTCCCTCCTAACCGTGACTACACCAAGTGGTATCAGAGTGAGATTTCATTCCGAAGATTGCGTTGTCCTGAAGACTTTGTTGTAGGGTGGCGAATTGAGGATCCGACCTGCAACTGCAAAGGACTTGCATGAAGATGGCACAAAGAGGACATTGGAATGGTGGAGTGTGTGGGAATGCAGACCCTCCTGTGATGGAAATGTTGACAGGAACTGTGGCTCGATTAGAAGCTGTTCAAATGGACCGAAGAAGAGGATGACATGTCAAAGATGTGAGTGAAGATGAAGAAGAAGAGGTGGTAGCTAAAGAACAAGCAGCAAACCCACCGACGGATGATTCGGACGAGGAAAGGTTTATAAGAGCATTGTCAAGGGCAAATACCAGACCACATTTTAGTCCACCGAATTATGATGGCAAGTTGGATTTTGATGAATTGTTGGATTGGATCACGAAAATGGAAAAGTATTTTGATTTTGAAGGCACTACAAAGGATAGAAAGGTGAGATATGCTTGCACTAAGTTGAAAGGTCATGCATCTCTTTGGTGGGAATATTTGCATGTAGATAGACACAAAAGAGGTAAAGAGAAGATCAAATCATGGGAGCGGATGGTTACCAAGTTAAAATCAGAGTTTATGCCAGCTGATTACCAAGTGAATTTGTTTCGGAAGTTGCAGAACTTGAAGCAGAAGGAATCTAGTGTGAAGGAGTAAACTGGAGCATTCTACAAGTTGAATATCATATCAGGACACAATGATGATGAAATTGAACAAGTTGCAAGATATTTGAATGGGTTGTGGATGTCTATACAAGATGAACTCAGTTTGATCAAGTTGGAGAGTGTTGAGGAAGCTTATCAATATGCCTTGAAAGCATAAGATAAGTTGAACAAAAGACATGAGTAGAGACAAAGAGGTAGAGGTGGAAGGTTTCCCCGAGGAATATTTCAAGGAGGAAGAGGATATTCTAAAGGAAGAGCAACCCGTCCAAATTAGAACAAGGACACGGAAGAAAGAAAATATGGTAATGTGTACCAGAAGGATGATATAAATTTCTACTGAAGGAGAGAGCCTGATGGATACCGAAATGATGGTTATGGAAAGGATGACAGAAGACAAGATAAAAGAATGTTTAGAGGAACCTGTTTTAAATGCGGAGGAGAAGGACATCGTGCTTTTGAATGTAAGAAGATAGATAACATTGGAATAACAATATTGGTAGAAGAAGACCATACCGGATCTGCTAATAAACTGGAAGATGGAGAATTTTTTATGATGAGGGGAGCTTTGTGTCATACCGAAGATGAAGAGGAGCCCTTACAGAGAAGAAATTTGTTCAAGACTAGATGTAAGATATCTAGTAAGTGTTGTAAAGTCATAATTGATAGTTGTAGTTAAGATAACCTTGTTTCATAAGAGATGATGAATAAGTTGAATCTAAAAAAGAGTGAAACACCCTAAGCCTTATCTAATAGCATGGATCCAGGATGATCATACGATATTGGTAAGTGAGCAATATCTGGTGAAATTAAAAATTGGAAATTATCATGATGAAGTTTTGTGTGATATTATGCCTATGGATATTTTTCATATCTTGTTGGGAAGACCTTGGCAGTATGATAGATAGGTAATACATGATGGGAGGAAGAATAGATACACTATTGAAGCAAACGGGATGAAGCAAAATTTGTTTCCCTTGGAGGAGAAGTTGAAGAGTGAAGTTTGTACGAATGCTAGAATTTTCTTGGTTGATGGAAGGAGATTCATGGATGGAATGAGACATGAGAATGTGTGTTTTGCCTTGGTTCATAAGAAGACTGAGAATCTAGAGTCTAAAGAAGAACAACCAGAGGAGATAAAGGAGTTACTAACAGAGTATGCATTCATCATTTCAGATAATGTACCTGATGGATTACCGCCTGCAAGAAGTATTAGTCATTGCATGGACCTAGTTCCTGGAGCTAGTTTGCCTAATAAAGTAGCACACTGGATGACACCGATAGAGAATGATGATTTGAATAGACAAGTGCAGGAGTTGTTGAACAAAGGTTTGCTCGGAGAAAGTATGAGTCCTTGTGCAGTATCGATAGTGTTAGCACCTAAGAAGACTTGAGACTGGAGGATGTATACTGATTCCAGAGAAACAAATAAGATCACAGTAAAGTATTAGTTTCCCTTGCCTAGGATGGACAACATAATGGATTGTTTGAGTGGAGATAAGTACTAAACAAAGATAGACTTGAAGAGTGGATCATACCATTAGATCTGAATCAGAGAAGGAGATGAGTGGAAGACAACATTCAAGACAAATGAAGGTCTTGGCAGGATTTTCAGTGGATGTAATAATTTGGGAATTTGAATTAGGTCCATGCTATGTAATGTAAATCATAATATTGGTCTGATGGTTGATCTTTGTATCATGCAATGTTATTTTTGTAATTGTGAGTTTAGGGTTGAGGGTTTAGCCAACCTTGTTATCAAGGTTGATGATTTGTATATATAGGTGAGATGCTTATGTAATTTTGGTGTCGGTATTGTGTCTACATTATCAGAGAGAGGTGATTGTGTGAACAAGAGAGTTATCATTCAGTGAATTATTGAGGTGAGATTGGTGTTGCAAAGAAGACAATTGTGCTTAAATGGAATTGTCATCAGGCATTTGTAGATGCTATAATTGTAGTTCATTCCTTCCAGATTGTAGTCTGAATCATATTGTAAGTCAATGAGACTTCCCTGAGGCTTGTAGCCTTCTAGGCAAATATCTCTTGAGCAATGAACTCTAGGTAGTGTGCCTAAATGCATGTGCATTCCTCATTGTAATTTTTTCACATACTACTGTAGAGTATCATCTTACTGTGGGTAGGTTCCCACCGCGGTTTTTCCCTTAACTGGGTTTTCCACATCAAAATCTTGGTGTTGTGTGTTGTGCTAATAATTTTCTTATTTGTTATTGCTACAGTCTATTAGTTTATGTTTTGAAGTTTAATTTGTTGTGATCCGGTAAAGACTGATTCACCCCCTCTCTCAGTCTTCCTTCTTGATTGTTGTTAATAGTTTCTTAGAATCTAGGGCACATACGAGTGATCCATTTGAACCCACAGGGTCACGTTAGGCCCCTGTACAATAACCTTTCTCAAATTTTGAAGAGACAAAACCATTTTCTTAGGGTAGCTATTTTTCTGTTGATGCAAATATCGTTAATCGCATGCAATGCAAAGTTGCAAGATAGAGTAAATATCATTCTATTTTCATATCCACGAACCATCAATGCGAGCTTGTCCAAGTGGGAATTTTTATGCTAGGAATGGTCCTAGTTGGGTCCCTAAGTCACCCGAACATTTGACACCCTACCATTGCAACACCATCTATTGAGTGCCCTAAGTTCAAAAAATTGGCAAACTTTGATGAGCTATTTCTCGGAATCTAGGGCACGTACGAGTGATCCATTTGAACCCACAAGGTCACATTAGGCCGCTCTACAATAACCTATCACATATTTTGAAGAGATAAATCTATTTTCTTAAGGCAATTATTTTTCTATTGATGCAAATATCATCAGTCGTGTGCAATCCAAAGCTGCAAGATAGGGTAAATCTTGTTTTATTTGTCGTATTCATGAACCATCAGTGTGAGCATGTTCGGGTAAGCATTTTTATGTTAGGAATGGTCTTGGTTGGGTCCCCAAGTCACCTAAACATTCAACACCCTGCAGGTGTTGTGCCATCTCTTGAGTACCATAACTTCAAAAAATTATCAAACTTTGACGGGTTATTTATCGAAATCCAGAGCACATACAAGTAATCTATTTGAACCCACAAGGTCATGTTAGGGCCCTCTATAATAACCTATCTCATAATATGAAGAGACAAAGCTATTTTCTTAGGGCAACGATTTTTCTATTTATGCAAATAACATCAGTCATGTACAATACAAAGTTGCAAGATAGGGTAAATCTCATTTTGTTTGTCATATTCATGAACTATCAGTGTGAGTGTGTCCGAGTGAGCATTTTTTATACTAGGAATGGTCTTGGTTGGGTCCTCAGGTGGTTCGAATATTCAACGCCCTACCACCGCAATGCCATCTCTTGAGTGCCCTAAGTTAAAAAAATTGTTAAAATTTGACAAGCTATTCCTAAGAATATAGGATACATTATGAGTTGAGATATTAGTATATTTTTATCCTCATAACTCTTAAGTTTTCTCATATTTTGATTTACATAATAGTAATGATGTATCGAAAGTTTACTATATATGTTAGCCTGAACCTATTAAAACATGTTTTGTCTTTACCAGTTTATTCCTGCAGCCATGTTATTCATTCATGTTGCCATGCAAATTGTTTAGGCAATATCATGTGTGAAATTAATAGATGTTTTGGGTATGTGCAGGATCATGGTGTGCCAAAACAAGCCCTGAAGTGGCAATGAAATTTTAGAAAATAAGAGTTATGCAACTTGACATGAAAATTTGAATAAGTTGTGAACACTATTTTTAAAATATGTAAGAAGAGAATATATAGAAAATTGAGTGTAGTTTCTAAGCTACTAGTTGTTTTTTGGGAAAAAAAATTTCTATTTGATGAAAATTTCAAATTTCAATGCAGTGGTACTAAAGTTTCAGGAAAAAAATAAGAAGTAGATGTATGTCTGACCACCCTAATCACAATCAAATCATAATATTTTTTTTTCATATTTATAATATAATTATTAGACTCATTTTCGAATGTGACACATATTTTTTTTTAATTTTTTATAAAGTAAATAATTATTTATGATTTTTTTACTACAACTTTTTAGAAATTCAGAAACTCATACGTCTGACCACCTTAACTTGGTCAAAACCTTATGAAATTTAATTTTTTTAAATTTTTCCCTATATTAGATGAAGCATAAGATGTGATGCATGTTTCGGATTCAAAAAATGTTATACCGTTTGAAAGTTATGAGTTTTTTCAATCAGTATATCAATCAGGACTATTGTCAAAATTCAATTAAAAAATAAATAATAATATTTTTTAAAGTCGAAATAAGATAAACCTTATATTGTTGGAAAGCTGGGAATGTCCTTAAAAAACCCTTTTCATTTTATCAATTTTGGCTACAAAAAAAGTCGTCAGCCACCAGTGTAAAGTTTGGAAAATCAAGGAATACTGAAAAACACGTTTTTTTAGTTGACTTTCCAGGCTTGTCACTTCCAAGCCAAATACCAAAGCATTCTCGAGCTGAAATTTGAAATTTGAAAATTTGACTACAAAAATCGGATATCCCATTTTAATCAGTAAATTCTCTAACTAGATTTACCCATAATTAATCTAATGTTTATTAATATATTAATATATTAATTTATAAATAAATTAGTATATGATATTAGGGAGAGGGAGAGGGAGAGGGGGGAGTGGGGGGAGAGAGAGACAGAGAGAGGGAGGGAGAGAGAGAGAGAGAGAGAGAGAGAGAGAGAGAGAGAGAGAGAGAGAGAGAGAGAGAGAGAGAGAGAGAGAGAGAGAGAGAGAGATGGGGAGGGGGAAGGGAGAGAGAGAGAGAGAGATAGAGAGAGATTAGGGGAGAAAGAGATAGATGAAGAGATTAGGGGAGAGGGATAGAGAGAAATTAGGGGGGAGAGAGAGAGAGAGAGAGAGAGAGAGAGAGAGAGAGAGAGAGAGAGAGAGATGGGGAGGGGGAAGGGAGAGAGAGAGAGAGAGATAGAGAGAGATTAGGGGAGAAAGAGATAGATGAAGAGATTAGGGGAGAGGGATAGAGAGAAATTAGGGGGGAGAGAGAGAGAGAGAGAGAGAGAGAGAGAGAGAGAGAGAGAGAGAGAGAGAGAAGAAGAGGGGAGAGAGGTTAGGGGAGAGAGAGAGATTAGTGGAGAGGGGAGAGAGAGAGATTAAGACACCATAAGACCCAAAGCGACCCAATATGGTGTCATAACGAGTCGTATGGCATCCTAAGGGGTCATAAGGGTTCATGGGACACCATATGACCCCTCAGGACAACATACGACCCCTTATGATACCATATGGTGTCATTAGGGGTCATATGGTGTCCATAGGCGTCATATGGTGTCCTAGGACACCATATGACCCCTTAAGATACCAAATTGTGTTGTTATGGGTCATATGTTGTCCTAAGGGGTTGTAAGACACCATATGACCCAAAGCGACCCAATATGGTGTCATTAGGGGTCATATAGTGTCCTAAGGGGTCATATGATGTCTTAAAGGGGTCATATGACACAATATGATCCATAATGACCAAATATGGTGTCTTAAGGGGTCATATGGTGTCCTAAGGGGTCGTAGGACACCATATGACCCCTATGGACACCATAGGACCCCTTATGACACCATATGGTGTTGTAAGGGGCCATATGGTGTCCTAAGGGGTCGTAGGACACAATATGACCCCTTAGGACATAATATGACCCAAAGAAACCCAATATGGTGTCATAACGGGCCGTTGATAGTTCTGATACTTAATATAAGTACAGATCCAATAGCCAACAAGATGAGAGGGGGGGTGAATCATACAAACTTAATCATCTGTAAAAACATCAGATTCAACCTCAGTAACATATATTTCAGTAATATAACCAAAACTGTCAAACATGCAAACTCAAAAGTATATGAACATCATAAACCTCATAACACTAGATTTAACGTGGAAACCCAAATAGGGAAAAACCACTACGGGATTTTGGACCCACTAAGAAATATACTCTTCTAAAGTATGTTCGGTTAAAAGCAAATCCTGTTAAAGATTACAAACACATTGCTAGATGTGACCCGGTTAAGGGATTTCCCTCATATCTGTTAGGATCTTCACTTTTTTAGAAGTGGCTTTGTTAAAGGATTTCAAACACTCAATCAGAATGTCACCTTGCTAGAGGGTTTTACAAATAAGACTGTTAAGTCCACTCGGTTAAGAGATTTTCTATCACTTTCACAAAATAACAGTAATAAAATCTATCTGCAACTTCACATCTAAAATGCTAAAGTAGATTCCTATTTGTTTAATACAATCTAGACATAGAACTAATCTTGTCTATCTGTTGGGCTTCTATACTCTGTTATTCTAACAGGTCTTCAAGCTTCTGTGCTCGGTAATCACTATGTAGCATCCCTGTGCATACACTTGCCCGCATACATTGTTTATCAATAGTTTCCTATTTATAAACAATTAGGTAACCGCTTAATCTCCTTGATCACATTTCCCATGATCAATCATAGCCATCAGATCTTCAATCTTGTCCAGGTTCAATGCATCTTCCGATCTGAAAATGTTTTACCCCACCTTGGAACTTGCATATTAGTCTTGGAACTTGTGCCAGGGTATTGCGGTTCAATTTGAGCTATAGATCTTCATGCCGACTTTTCATTGCCTTAGATTCGTTAACAAACTTCATTCACGGCTTACCAATCATTGATCAGTTCCAGCTCATCAGCTTCCTTCATTAAATACCACATGTAAACATTTAATGCATTCTGTTATAGCTCGGTTACAACTTGGTAACAACTCGGTGAATACTAAACTTCACTCGGTAGACATTCCACCTTCATTAACCGATAGCAATAACCTTAGGGTTTACCGACTAGGTTCCTTAGGGTTTACCGACTAGGTTATTTGCTTGATAACATAGTATAGTATTAACCTTTACATTTTACAACATATGTATGATGTTAAAACAATCTAAAACATCATGATCTCATCATTGTCTTACTCGGTACTAGTTGCCCATTGAATACCTTAATATTCCCCTTATTCATCATATTCTTTCCTGTCTTTTACCGACATCTTTATAATCTTCATATCATACTTCTCAAGATATGGCAACATCATACTGAATTAGAAAATCAATTTCTTGACATCAATGACAAAATAATAATATCAAGACAGTAAACATCTTTAATCAGTTATATCCATAATCATCAACAACCTTCTCAATAGCCTTATTGAAATGCCAACAATCTTTCATTGTCTGTTATAAAGCTATGTTGCCAACAATCTCCCCCTTTGGCATTGATGGCAAAACCAATTGATTTGACCTTAAAAGGATTTGGATTGCTGTGATTCTGAAATGCTGAAATGCTCTTCCCCATACATTAGACTTCTCCTGGTTTTAGTCTTCTTTCCAATCTGTAGTTTGCTCAGTTTTCTTTTAGTCTTCTCCCTTGACAGGTCTTCTTCCTCTATATTAGTCTTCTCCCCCTTTATAGTAGTCTTCTCCCCCTTTGACAACAATGCCAAAAAGTAAAGAACTAAAACATAATTACTTTCTGTAAGAAGTTATTTCCTGCTGTTGTGTATCAACAGAGTCTTGGTCAGAGCATTTGTCTTCAATTCCTATTCCCTGTAATATTTCCTGTACACCTTTAGAAAACATCCTAAAGTGTATAAATCAACATCAACTCCCAAAAGATATTCATTAAAGTCATCGGATTGATGCTTTCACCGAATTCGGTTAGTGAGTAGAAGATAGGGGTAGGACCCCTAACTTACTTCTGAGATATTCAAAAGTGTCCCTTGGTAGTGGTTTGGTGAAGATATCTGCTATTTGTTCCTTTGTGCTAACATACTCCAACACCACTTTCTTCTCTTGAGCTTCTTCTCTAAGATAATGATATTTGATAGATATGTGATTTGTCTTAGAGTGCATAACAGGATTTTTTGAAATGTTAATGGCACTAGTATTGTCACAGAATATAGTTACTGGCTTGGTAACTTTCTCATTTATACCTTCCAACAATTGTTTGATCCATGCAATGTTGGTACAATTCAATGCTGCAGCAACGTATTCAACTTCTGCTGTTGACTGTGAAACACATCCTTGTTTCTTGCTAAGCCAACTCACTAGTCTTTCTCCTAAAAAGAAAGCTCCTCCACTTGTGCTTTTTCTATCATCAATGTTGCCTGCCCAATCAACATCAGTATAAAATTTTAAATCAAAATCATTTCCTTTCTGATATATTAAGCCATAATCCTCTGTGCCTTTCAAGTATCTAAAAATTCTTTTGATTGTTGTCATGTGTGTTTCCTTAGGATCTGCAGAGAATCTTGCAACAATACCTACTGCATGTGCTATGTCTGGTCTGCTGTGAACAACATATTATAGCTTTCCAATCATGGATCGGTAAAGTATCTCATCAACAGATGCAGATTCATCATTCTTTGACAATTTACAGTTGGTAGTCATAGGAGTACTTACTGGTTTTGAATCTTCCATTCCAAATTTCTTCAAGATTTTCTTTATGTACTTGGATTGAGTAATGAAAATCTCATTTTTCAGTTGTAGTATCTGTAAACCTATAAAATACTTTATCTCACCGATTAATGTCATCTCAAATTCTTTGCTCATTTCATTTCCAAAGTTCTTGCATAAAGAGTCATTTCCACAAAATATAATATCATCAACAAATATGGCTGAGATCAGTATTCCATTTTCATCATTCTTCATGTACATGTTGTTGTTCTCACTTGTCCTTATAAAACCAATCTTAATCAAATAAGACTGCAATCTTTCATACCATGCTCTAGGTGCTTGTTTCAGACCATATAATGCTTTGTTCAATTTACATACCTGATCTTTATTCTTGTCTTCAACAAATCCTTCAGGTTGTTCAATGAAAACTTCTTCTTCTAATATTCCATTCAGAAATGCAGATTTGACATCCATTTGATATACCTTGAAATTTTTGAAAGCAGCATAGGCCAACAATGTTCTTACTCCTTCAAATCTAGCAATAGGTGCAAAAGTTTCACCATAATCAATTCCTTCTTCTTGAGCATAACCTTTGCAAACTAGTCTTGCCTTGTTTTGAATGACCTCTCATTTTTTATTTAGCTTGTTTCTGAAAATCCACTTTGTATCGATTACATTTTTGTCCTTCGGTCTTGGGATTAGTGTCCATGTGTCATTCTTCTTGATTTGATCAATCTCTTCTGTCATAGCATTTATCCAATCTTCACTGTTAAATGCCTCTTTCACTATTCTCGGTTCAAATTCAGATATCAAACATGTGTTTTGTCGCAGTTTGTTCCTTGTCATCACCGGATCATCCTTATCTCCTATAATCTGACTTGGTGCATGATGTCTTCTGACATACTTGGCTAATACAAGCTCAGTAGGCTTTGTATAATCTTCTTCATCACTCGGTAACTGGATATTCTCTTCATTTTCTTCAACAGTCTTCTCGGTTGAACATAGACAAATTCATCATAGTCTTCTGGTTCCTTGGATTTTCCTTCATCATTTCTTTTTGCAAATTCATCAATTTTCACATTTGCACTTTCTACTATTTTGTTAGATGATTTGATCAGACATTTAAATGCTTTTCTTCTAGAAGAATAATCTAGAAACGTTCCTTCTTCACTTTTCTGATCAAATTTTCCATTTCTATCATTTTTATGAACATAGCATCTACTTCCAAAGATTTTAAAATAACTTACATTAGGTTTCTTATCATACCAGATTTCATATGGTGTCTTCAAAGTACCTTTCTTCAATTGAACTCAGTTCAAGGTGTAAACTGTTGTGCTTATTGCTTCTCTCCAAAATGTTTGTGGCACCTTCTTTTCAATCATCAGTGTTCTAGCACAATCCACAATAGATCTGTTTCTTCTCTCAGCTATTCCATTCTGCTGTGGAGTTCTTGGTGCAAAGACTTGTCTTTTAATACCATGATCATTGCAAAATAAGTTGAACTCATCAGATGTGAACTCTCCTCCTCTATCTGATCTAAGACATTTCAGTTGTCTTCCTGTTTCATTTTCAACTCTTGCCTTGTACCATTTAAACATTTTTCTTTTAAAAACATTACTAACATCATCCTTGAATAGTCATCCACAAATAATATGAAATATTTATCACCATAATAACTTTGAACTTTCATAGGACCACAAAGATCACTGTGCACTAGATCTAAAATTCCCTTAGAAGTGTAAGACTTACTTGTAAAGCTTGATCTTGTCATCTTACCCATCTAGCATCCTCGGCACATAGCATTCTCAGGTTTTTCAAGACTCGATAGACCTCTTACTCTGTGCTTCTTACTTATTTTGATCAAATTATCAAAATTGACATGACAACATCTTTTATGCCATAACCAAGTATCATCTAACTTTGCATGCAAACACTTATTCTGAGTTGAGTCAAGGTGAAATGTGTTACCTTTTGTTTGTGTCTCAGTAGCAACTAACTTTCCATTCTTGTCATGAACTTTGACAATTCCCTTATGAAATTCTATTCGGTAACCTGTGTTGTTTAGCTGTGCTACACTCAACAAATTATATTTCAGACCTTCAACCCAATAAACATCACTGCATCTTGCATTATCAAGAAGTGTTATAGATCCTTTACCTCTCACCAGACATGGTGCATCATTACCAAATCTAACATAGCCTCCATCATCATCTTCTAACATAACAAACTTGTGTTTATCTCCTGTCATATGATGTGAGCATCCACTATCTATAATCCAAGAATCATTAGTGTTTATGTGAGATATTAGGGATTTTTCTTGATACCTTTCTTCATCTGATCCATCCTTGATAGCCACATAAACTACTTCCTCTGTATCAGTATCATCTGATTTATCATCGTTGGATTCCTCATCAGCTATTAGGCATGTCTTTCTATCTCTTCTTCTGAAGTCTCAGTGTCCTCTATGATAGTTATCTTTTTGTCTATCATCTCGGTAATCTCTCTTTTCAGTAGAATCTTTGTCAGGACAGTTAGAAGCCATATGTCCTATCTTATCACAATTGAAACATTTCAAAGGTATTTTTCCTTTATACTTACCTTTGCCTCTCGGTAACCTTTTGGCTAATAGTGCTTCAAACTCTTCTTGCTTTCTGATTTCGTCATATAGTTTGTGTACTGCCTCCATGTTCTTACGAAATCTTTCACTTGCTCCACTATGATCTCCTTCAGAGTACTTATACTTCCTTTCATTGAAATCATTAGATTCATCAAGATGAAAAGAACTAAATGTAGATTCAACTTTATTTACCGAAGATCCACTGTTATCAAAATTACTTAACTCAAATGCATGTAGCTTACCAATAGTAGCATCTAAAGAAACTGGCATATTAGGTACAGACCTCAATTCATTGATTGCAGAAACTTGGATTGCATAAGTTGGTAGAAGGGTTCTTAACAACTTGCTTGTTATATCCTTTTCTTCAATAGTTCCACCTACTCCTTTGATTTGATTAACAATCTCCTTTAGTCTTGTACTGTGCTGAGTTATGTTCTCACCTTCATTCATCCTCATAGATTCAAGTTGTCCTCTTAGACTATCTACTTTTTCTCTTTGAACATGTTCATCTCCTCCATATACTGATATGAGCTTATCCCACATTGCCTTTGCATCATTGCAGCCTTCTAGATCATTAAACTCTGAGTCAGTCAATGCAGATGTTATTTCAATCATTGCTTGAATATACTCTTGCTTTTCCTTTATCTCTTCCTTAGTCAATGGATAGGTGCTCAGTGTGACAAAATCATTCTCCAGATAGTATACAGCATATTCTCCAATTCCTAATAGATGTAGCTTCATCCTTTTCTGCCATGTAGAGAAACCTGACTTGTTCAGCTTCGGTGCATCCCTCTTATACATCTTGGATCTTTCACTCAAGTGCCTTTAAACTTTCCTTTCAGAGTCCAAAGCTCTGATACCAATTGATAGTTCTGTTACTTAATATAAGTACAGATCCAAAAGCCAACAAGATGAGAGGGGGGGGTGAATCATACAAACTTAATCATCCATAAAAACATTAGATTCAACCTCAGTAACATATATTTCAGTAATATAACCAAAACTGTCAAACATGCAAACTCAAAAGTATATGAACATCATAAACCTCATAACACCAGATTTAACGTGGAAACCCAAATAGGGAAAACCACTGTGGGATTTCGGACCCACTAGGAAATATGCTCTTCTAGAGTATGCTTGGTTAAAAACAAATCCTGTTAAATATTACAAACGCATTGCTAGATGTGACCTAGTTAAGGGATTTCCCTCAGATCTGTTAGGATCTTCACTTTTTTAGAAGTGACCTTGTTAAAGGATTTCAAACACTCAATCAGAATGTCACCTTGCTAGAGGGTTTTACAAATAAGACTGTTAAGTCCACTCGGTTAAGAGATTTTCTGTCACTTTCACAAAATAACAGTAATAAAATCTATCTGCAACTTCACATCTAAAATGCTAAAGCAGATTCCTATTTGTTCAATACAATCTAGACATAGAACTAATCTTGTCTATCTGTTGGGCTTCTATACTTTGTTATTCTAACAGGTCTTCAAGCTTCTGTGCTCGGTAATCAATATGTAGCATCCCTGTGCATACACTTGCCCGCATACATTGTTTATCAACAGTTTCCTATTTATAAACAATTAGGTAACCGCTTAAGCTCCTTGATCACATTTCCCATGATCAATCATAGCCATCAGATCTTCAATCTTGTCCAGGTTCAATGCATCTTCCGATCTGAAAATGTTTTACCCTGCCTTGGAACTTGCATATTAGTCTTGGAACTTGTGCCAGGGTATTGCGGTTAAATCTGAGCTGTAGATCTTCATGCTGACTTTTCATTGCCTTAGATTCGTTAACAAACTTCATTCATGGCTTACCAATCATTGATCAGTTCCAGCTCATCATCTTCCTTCATTAAATACCACATGTAAACATTTAATGCATTCTGTTATAGCTTGGTTACAACTCGGTAACAACTCAGTGAATACTAAACTTCACTCGGTAGACATTACACCTTCATTAACCGATAGCGATAACCTTAGGATTTACCGACTAGGTTCTTTGCTTGATAACATAGTATAGTATTAACCTTTACATTTTACAACATATGTATGATGTTAAAACAATCTAAAACATCATGATCTCATCATTGTCTAACTCGATACTAGTTGCCCATTGAATACCTTATTCTTCCCCTTATTCATCATATTCTTTCTTGTGTCTTTTACTGACATCTTTATAATCTTCATATCATACTTCTCAAGATATGGCAACATCATACTGAATTAGAAAATCAATTTCTTGACATCAATGACAAAATAATAATATCAAGACAGTAAACATCTTTAATCAGTTATATCCATAATCATCAACAACCTTCTCAATATCCTTATTGAAATGCCAACAATCTTTCATTGTCTATTATAAAGCTATGTTGCCAACAATCGTATGGTGTCCCAAGACACTATATGACCCCTATGGACACCATAAGACCCCTTAAGACACCAAATTGTGTTGTTAGGGGTCATATGATGTCCTAAGGGGTCATATGGTGTCCCATGAACCCTTATGACCTCTTAGGACACCATATTGGGTCTCTTTGGGTCATATTGTGTCCTACAACCCCTTAGGACACCATATGACCCCTAACAACAGGATTTGGTGCCTTAAGGAGTCCTATGGTGTCGTTAGGGGTCATATGGTGTCTATAGGGGTCATATGGTGTCTTGGGACACCATATGACCCCTAATGACACCATATTGGGTCGCTTTGGGTCATATTGTGTCCTAAGGGGTCGTAAGACACAATATAACCCCTTAGGAGACAACCCAAAGCGACCCAATATGTTGTCATTAGGGGTCATATGGTGTCCCAAGACACCATATGACCCCTATGGACACCATATGACCCCTAACGACACCATAGGACGCCTTAAGACACCAAATCATGTCATTAGGGGTCATATGGTGTCCTAAGGGGTTGTAGGACACAATATGACCCCTTAGGACACAATATGACCCAAGGCTACCCAATATGGTGTCATTAGAGGTCATATGGTGTCCTAAGAGGTCATAAGGGTTCATGGGACACCATATAACCCCTTAGGACACCATATGACCCCTAACGACATAATTTGGTGTCTTAAGGTGTCCTATGGTGTCCCAAGACACCATACGACCCCTATGGACACCATATGACCCGTAACGACCCCTTAGGACACCATATTACCCCTAAAAACACAATTTGGTGTCTTAAGGGGTCCTATGGTGTCGTTAGGGGTCATATGGTGTCCATAGGGGTCATATGGTGTCTTGGGATACCATATGACCCCTAATGACACCATATTGGGTCGCTTTAGGTCATATTATGTTCTAAGGGGTCTTAGGACACAATATGACCCCTTAGGACACAATATAACCCAAAGCGACCCAATATGGTGTCATTAGGGGTCATATGGTGTCCCAAGACACCATATGACCCCTATGGACACCATATGACCCCTAACAACACCATAGGACCCCTTAAGACAACAAATCATGTCATTAGGGGCTATATGGTGTCCTAAGGGGTCGTAGGACACAATATGACCCCTTAGGACACAATATGACCCAAAGTAACCCAATATGGTGTCATTAGGGGTCATATGGTGTCCTAAGAGGTCATAAGGGTTCATGAGACACCATATGACCCCTTAGGATACCATATGACCCCTAACAACACAATTTGGTGTCTTAAGGGATCCTATGGTGTCGTTACGGATCATATGGTGTCCATAGGGGTCACAGGGTGTCTTGGGACACCATGTGACCCCTAATGACACCATATTGGGTTGCTTTGGGTCATATTGTGTCCTAAGGGGTCATATTGTGTCGTACGACCCCTTAGGACACCATATGACCCCTAACGACATGATTTGGTGTCTTAAGGGGTCTTATGGTGTCGTTAGGGGTCATATGGTGTCCATAGGGGACACCATATGACCCCTAATGACACCATATTGGGTTGCTTTGGGTCATATTGTGTCCTAAGGGGTTGTAAGATACAATATGATCCCTTAGGACACAATATGACCCAAAGAGACCCAATATGGTGTCATTAGGGGTCATATGGTGTACCAAGACACCATATGATCCCTATGGACACCATATGACTCCTAACGACACCATAGGACCCCTTGAGACACCAAATCATGTTGTTAGGGGTCATATGGTGTCCTAAGGGGTTGCTTTGGGTCATACGGTGTCTTACGACCCCTTAGGACAACATATGATCCAATACGACATAATTTGGTGTCTTAAGGGGTCATATGATGTCCTAGGACACCATATGACGCCTATGGACACCATATGGTATCATAAGGGGTCGTCTGTTGTCCTTAGGGGTCATATGGTGTCCTAAGAGGTCATAAGGGTTCATGGGACACCATATGACCCTCTCTCCCCTCTCTCTCTCTCCCTCCTCTCTCTCTCTCTCTCTCTCCCCCTCCTAATCTCTCTCTCTCCCTCTCTCCCTCTCCTTCTCTCTCTCTCTCTAAAATATGACTAATAAAATCTGATATCGGATTTCTGCCATCACCATTAATGTGGTAGTTTAGTAAATAAAAGGCGGCAACGGGAAAAAATTTTGGGACTAAAAATTTATACATTAAAATCGGATATCCGATTTTTGTACAAAGAAAAGAAAAAGAAGCCTTGTGGGCCATTTTGTGGATTCCAACGGCCCACAGTATACATATTCGGTTTTCTGTCGAGGATCATGGGTTTTCAGACAGGTAGAGACAAATTTGTGCTTTTGGGAGATTCTGAAAGTGAAAACTTACATTGTCAATCACATAGGAGCATATGTGTGGAGGGAAATGGGGAGTAGTAGTCGTCGGAAGTCTAAATGCAAAAGAAAACTTTCAAATGACAAAATTGAAGTGTATAGAGAAAGAGATAGAGAATGTCATAGGAGGAGAAGACAAGGTATGTTAAATATTGCTAATGTTACTTCAAGTGAAGAGGAAATTGAATTTGAAAATGTGCCAAAAGTTATTGAAAATGAAAATGTAGATTTTGAAAGTGAAAATATTGAAAATTTTGAAAATGTTGAAAGTGATAATGAAAATGCTCAGCATGTGGAAAATTTTGACATAAGAGGTGAAAATGTGGAAAACTTTAATATTGAAGGTGGAATCGCTCAACCAAGTGAACCATATGTAACACCTAATTACTTTAGAAATGAAGACCCTCTCATGGATGAAAGACAAATTCCAAATCCAAAACCTTCAAGAACCCCAAAATGGTTATTTGAAATCGATGAGAATATTATTGTGAATCTTGAAGGCAAGAGGTCAACAAGAACTGTTCGGTTGTGGGCTACACAACTTTTCAACCAAAATTTTAGCAATAAGACATTGACCGAGCAATGCCAACTCTTTGTTAAATTGCTAAAGATGATAAAGATGAGACCATTGCTAAACAAATTGAAGATTTGTATGAACAAGAAGATGGAGAGAAATTCTATTATTGCAAAAAATCTATTTGACACTCTCAATTCTATTGGAAAGAATACCAAAGAAAGAGATAAGAGAGCCACTCAAAGAGTGATTACAACCTCCTTAGTAAGCCATCAATTGAGGAAGGTTCATCAAATGAGACAATCTTGTGTTAATTTTAACATAAACCGTAAAACTTTGGATAGAGCACTTGCATGAAGACAAAGACTTGACGATCCACTTCAACAAGATACATGGGCATTTGGTGGGAGACTTCCACGTGTTGATAGAAAGTTGACTGACATTGTGAAGAAGGAGATTCAACAATTTTGGTAGTCTAATTCTAGAGTGTCACCCAATGTAAAGGACATTTTGAAATTAAGAATCAACAATCGAGACTGCACACCGCATCCCAAACATTTCTTGGAATCAAGCCAAACAATGTTGTACAATTTTTTTTGTAAATTACATCCAAATTTGCAAATATCACAAAGGGCCTTTGAATCTTTGAAATCATTTTATTTTGTTCCTCTTAAGATTCGCAATACTTTTTGTTGCAAGTACCATGTGGAGTTTTCAATGTAAATTGAACTTTTATGTCATATTCATTCTATGATGCATATTAATGAGATGTTGCAGGAGTGTGGTGCAATGCTATTTCCAAGATCATCAAGAGACTTGCAAGATCTATTTTTATGCCCTAGAGATGATGGCTGCTATTTCTATAGAAATGATTGTTGGAATGAGAAGTGCTCAGAATGTGGCGGGTTGTCAAAGTTTGTTTCATGTTTTCATGAGGGCAGCGAACACGAGTTTGGAAAGAATTATGTTGAGAAAAAAAGATACAAGACAGTGAAATATACTTTGAAGAGTGGAGGTGAAGGTTCTAGATGCGACTTAGTCTCAATAGAAGTGAGTATTGCTGATTTTATTTTGGATTTTAAGGAAAATCTTTTCTACACGTATGCAAGGCACACCCATAGGTCTCAGTGGTTGGATCAACAGTTCAGGATGTGTAAGAACTCTTTCCTGATTGGCACTATTGTATCGGTGGTTGATTTTGTAGAGAACTATACATTGCAATCACAGAATGAGGTACAGTCTCAGCACTATAATTCAGTCCAGATTGTTGTTTTTGTTCACATTATATATAGACATGCTCCTAATAGTATAGAAGAGGACAGGAAGATAATTAGGGAGTATCATTTTTATATGAGTGATGATAGATCACACTCCTCCGAGTATGTGCAACATTCTTTCAAGAATTTTTTTGAGTTCTTGCATGAGAAAGATATTGCAATTGACTGACATATAATATGGTCAGATAACTGTATGGGTCAATTCAAGAATAACCGTATGTTTTATTGGTTGAGTAGAATGCATGTAGAGAGGCGTATACCTCATATTTGGTGTTTTTTTTAGGCAGGGCATGGGAAGGGAGAGCATGATGGAGCAGGTGCATGTTTGAAGAGAGATCTAGTTAAGGAGCAATTGAGGATTTCAAGTGCAAATTTCTCTGATGCACGTTCTATTGTTGATTGGTGTAGTTCATCATTATCACATGGAGGTACTCTTGATTCAGTAGTGAGCATATTCTTTTGGTTGGTTGAGGAGGGAATAGTGGGAGATAGATTGGATTGTCAAACAATTAAAGATTCTTCAAAGATGCATTCATTTCTCAGCTCAGATGCAAGTAATGGACCATTTGGACACGAGCGTTGGCTTGTTTTTTTAGAGTTGTGTTCAGTGTGATTGGGATCAGTGCGAGTCAAGTGAGTGGGTTGATACATGGGTTCCCCACTATCTAACTCCTTTATCTCAAACAATATCCTTGTCAAACGATGACATGGAAAGTTCACTTGAGTATGATCGTCTATCAGATCTTGTACAGCTAGGACATGTTTTTGTAGTTGTCGCACCGCAAGGGAATGAAGAGAGATTAGAATATTGGTTGGTCCGATGTGTACAGGGAAAATAAAAGCTAACACAACTAGTGACAGATGATGACGGGTTCACATATCCTACAGGTTCAATTGTTGATGTGGGAACTTGGTTGCGAACATACATGATTAGAAAGAATGGCATACCTGCATTTGAAGACTATGAGAGACACAAAACCATTATAATGTATTCACACCTTATTATAGCTACAAATTTCAAGTTGTTGAAGCATCAAGCAAAACCAAAGACCAAAGAGCTATGGATAGTGACTACTGCTGATCATGAAGCATTAATGGATACTCTTAAGCAAAGAGATGACCCTTCAGGCACACTTGAGTAGTAGGTCTTTAATGGTGCCTTAATTTTTTATCATGCATTTCATTTCAAAGAATGATCATTAAACCTTAATGATCAAGTTTTTTATGTGTATATTAAGGATGTGTTGAAAATGCAATTCTATTGATGAACGTTTTTTTTTGGCAACATAGTTTTTGGATGCACATAGTGGGTACACTCGATATAATCGGAAGGGACGTATTTTGCAACACGACTTATTATCATGCATTTCATGAGCTTTACAATTTTTGTTATTAGAGAACACTATTTGACAATTTTTGATGATATAATTATCGCAAAACATCTATGCTCATGTAGGTCTTTTTTGATGATATACCATAGTATCACATTATGATTTTTGCATCAACATAGTGGGTTCTATTGATATAATTTGAAGGGACGTATTTTTGTGGTATATAATCCGACCTTTTCATTTATTATCATGCATTTCAGTTGAAGTGATTATCATGAAGCCTTTATGCTCATCCATGCATTTTATGTGTAGACTAACAATTCTTAAAAATATAGGTCAATGCTAGATCATTCGCCGTTGACAAGACCCTCTCTTGGTGATGGTACATATTCCTTTGTGCATTAGTGAGATAAAATTTTGTGCATAAACATTAAGTCAAGTGAATGTATTGCTATTTAGAAATGACCATATCTACCATTGTCTTCAACCATGCAGAGAAATGCAGTGAGAAGGGATTTAATCAACATGCATCTTTCTTCAAAGTTATGCTTGTATACTTTGCAGAGAAACTAGTAAGTTTCGTAATTATACAATCTTGTGCATCTTAAAAATGTTTCCAATGATCTATTTATAATTTGCCAAACTAATTTGTATTAAGTGTTATAATTTGTTTCTTGTAGCACATTCATTCCGCAGAAAAAGGTTACTTATTTTGGTCTTCATTTATATGCAGACATTGTTGTACGTAAGCTTTTCTCTTAGGACATGATTGTGTCTAATGCAGATGAAGTGGGATGTTGTATTTGTATATGGATGTGAATTGATGTAACATTGTTATGATGATATGCAGGCATTGTTGTCCATGAGCAAATTGGTTTAGTTATATTGATGATAATGTCCATGTATCTGTACATGAGTACATTGGTATAGTTGTATTGATAATGAAAAAAAAACTCATGTTTGCATATCCCTTCATGGATGTCACATGCAATTTTAATGGTAATTATGTGTTTACAATACATGGAAATATTGATGATCATTATGTGTCTACAGTGTAATGCTTGTTTATATATAATTTTTAGCACTTAGGGTGCTCAAGGGATGACGTCAGTAGGGTATGACCCCGAGCGTTCGATCGAGTGGTGGGGGGGGAATAGGAGCATGCATAGGGTAATAATTCCTAATTGGATGTGTCGGAGCTAACAGTTCATCATCGTGATGAGCAGAATGAGAAATTGGCCACGCGACAACATTCGATTGAGTGAGACTGACGATTTTTTTCCAACCGAAAAATTGCTGCCCTAATAAAACTGTAGGGAAACTTGAAAAACTGAGATAGGATTTTGTAGGGACCCCTCTCATGGTCCTGTAGGTTCAAACAAATCATTCGTAGGTGCCACAGATTCTGAGTTAGGACCCATCAAAGTTTGACAATTTTGAGCACTTAGGGTGCTCAAGGGACGACGTCGGTAGGGTATGACCCTGAGTGTTTGATCAAGTGGGGGGGGAAAATAGGAGCATGTATAGGGTAATAATGCCTATCTGGACATGTCGGAGCTGATAGTTCATCATCGCGACGAGCAAAACGAGAAATTGGCCACGTGACAACATTCGATTGAGTGAGACTGACGATTTTTTTGCCAACCAAAAAATTGCTGCCCTAATAAAACCATAGGGCAACTTTAAAAACTGAGATAGGCTTGTGTAGGGACCTCTCTTTTGGCCCCATAGGTTCAAACAGATCATTCATAGGTTCCATGGATTCCGAGTTAGGGCCCGTCAAAGTTTGACAATTTTGAGCACTTAGGGTGCTCAAGGGACGACGTCGGTAGGGTATGACCCCGAGCGTTCGACCGAGTGGGGGGGGAAAATAGGAGCATGCATAGGGTAATAATGCCTAACTAGACATGTCGGAGCTGACGGTTCATCATCGCGATGAGCTAAACAAGAAATTGGCCATGCGACAACATTTGATTGAGTGAGTGACGATTTTTTTGCCAACCGAAAAATTGCTGCCCTAATAAAACCATAGGGCAAATTGAAAAATTGAGATAGGCTTGTGTAGGGACCCCTCTCGTGGCCTCGTAGGTTCAAACAAATCATTCATAGGTGCCATGGATTCCGAGTTAGGGCCCGTCAAAGTTTGACAATTTTGAGCACTTAGGGAGCTCAAGGGACGACGTCGGTAGGGTATGACCCCGAGCGTTCGACCGAGTGGGGGGGGGGGGAATAGGAGAATGCATAGGGTAATAATGCCTAACTAGACATGTTGGAGCTGACGGTTCATCATCACGATGAGCTAAACAAGAAATTGGCCACGCGACAACATTTGATTGAGTGAGTGACGATTTTTTTGCCAACCGAAAAATTATTACCCTAATAAAACCATAGGGAAAATTGAAAAACCGAGATAGGATTTTGTAGGGACCCCTCTCATGGCCCCATAGGTTTAAACGGATCATTTGCAAGTGTCACGGATTCCAAGTTAGGGTCCGTCAAAGTTTGACAATTTTGAGCACTTAGGGCGCTCAAGGAACGACGCCTGTAGGGTATGACCCCGATCGTTCAACCGAGTGGGGGGAAAAATAGGAGCATGCATAGGGTAATAATGCCTAACTGGACATGTTGGAGCCAACGGTTCCTCATCACGACGAGCTGAACAAGAAATTGGCGACGTGACAACATTCGATTGAGTGAGACTGATGATTTTTTCGCTAACCAAAAAATTGTTGCCCTAATAAAACCATAGTGCAACTTGAAAAACCGAGATAGGATTTTGTAGCGACCCCTCTCATGGCCCCGTAGGTTCAAATGGATCATTCATAGGTGCCATGGACTTTGATTTAGGTCCCGTCAAAGTTTGACAATTTTGAGCACTTAGGGCGCTCAAGGGATGATGCCAGTAGGGTATGACCCTGAGCATTCGACTGAGTGGGGAGGAAAAATAGGAGCATGCATAGGGTAATAATGCCTAACTGCACATGTCAAAGCTGATGATTCATCATCATGATGAGCTGAACGAGAAATTGGCCATGCCACAACATTCGAATGAGTGAGACTGACGATTTTTTCGCCAACCGAAAAATTGCTTCCCTAATAAAACCTCGAGCGTTCGACCAAGGTGGGGGGAAAAATAGGACCATGCATAGGGTAATAATGAATTGTATCAAGTATTGTTTATTAAATTAATTGTATTGTTCATGAATTGTATTGTTCATAAATTGTATTGTTCACTAAATGAATTGTATTGTATTGTTCATTAAATGAATTATATTGTTCATTATACAAACAACACTTATGATGAGATGAAATGAATTGTATTGTTCATTAAATAACCATTATTAACCATTGTTAATTATTGGAATGAAGATTAAATATTTCCATGATAACACCACACACAGATGAGCAACAATTTATATGATCGAATCCATACACAAATATGGCATAAACGCCAACTGAAACAAAATGTATGTCTAAATATGTGAATGTATGTCCATATACAAAATATACATGCCGAATAGACATGTAATCATCCCAAAACTATCTATAACATCCTAAGCTACTGATGGATCATCAAAATCGATCCTCTTCGCCGCACTACTCAGCTCTGAAGGATCCTCCACAAGAAAACTAAACCACGATTAATATTAGTTATATTATATAATTCACATTCGAACATTTAACATAAAAATGAACTATAACTGAACTATTCATGTTTACCTCATCTCCACATTTTCTCTTCAGCTTTGCAGGACTCTTGATGTATGTCTTCGGTAGAGGAGGTATGTTTTGAATATTTTCATACACAACCTACATATGTTCAGAAACATGACATTGATACAAGTTAGCATATAATTGTCACTGATAATAACAAATTATATCTACTAATCAAAAAATAAAATAAACACACATCTACTCAAGGAATCTCTTCTTCTTCTTCAGGTATACTGGGTGTAGTCATCAAGGATGTGAAGCCAAGAATTCTCTGTATATATACACAAGAAGTATATGAATCTATCAATCTATGTCTAGACATGTATAATCACTATAAGTTATTTAAACTATTCATTAATCATATTTGTATTCAATTACTTTTCCCTTGTCTCCAACTGTACTACCAGATCCTAAATCACACTGCCCCGCACTCGTGCTGCTTGTGCCCTACAAGAGTAAAATAAGATATACATGTAAGTTACTACATGATCTAATTAATACCAATATAAATGATGAGCATGTATGTATAATAAAATACAAATGACTAGGTGCAATAATATATGTATCGTCAAGCTATTAAGGCCAAAAATGGCCGACAAGGTGCCCTCCTGAATCTGTCTCAACTCCTCCTCGGTCATCAACTGTTAAATAGACCATGTAAATAAAAAATAGTACTTAATATCATCTAGATTATAAATATTTTATTAAAATATAACATGAACTGTGAAAATACAAATCTTACCAATACATCATCAATGTATGATGACGGTGCCTCCTCGCCTCTAGCATGTGAGGACTCCCCAGGGTATCCTCCAGTCTGTGTAATAATATCTGGTGCATCATGCATCTCATGCACCTCATAATCTGTACTATCCAACTGGACCCAAGCATACGTGCCCACACATGACACAACTATGGGGCATGCATATGTGTGGAGCCGAGGATGACATGTCAATGCCACCAGATGCACTGCTATCATCAAGAGTAGGCTCAGCTATTGACCCAGCCTGAGAAACCAAAAGGCTACTCAAAGAGTGAATAGCTGGTATGGTCCGTGAAGCCACCTCACAAATGATATCAAGATGTTGCACTACGGGTGGGGGATCAACAGGAGGAGGGGGGACATATGGGCCCTAGACTACTCTGACTACCCCAGGTCTATTTTGGGGTATACCTAAACCTACACCCTGGAAAGGTTGGATGTCAAAGTAGTTCACATGTTTGCGTAAAACAAACTCAGCATACAATTTTTTATGAAATAGAAGGGGATATCAAGATTGTTGTTGGGTGGTTTGTCAAAAACCATCCACCAATGATCCCTAAAGTTTTTCACAATCCCATCATTTGTGCGCCATTTAATAGAAAGTTTTGTTTTTTTGGGATCTACGAGTTGATCAGTGTGGGGATTGACAAACAATGAGGCGATATTGACTTTGGATATCTCGAGATCCTTGATATCCTTATACGACAAGCCATCTGCATATTTTTCCCTCATAGAATCTCGCCACAAAAGGGCGGCATTGTGCTCCTCAGTCATTGTTTCCATACTCTTTATGATCGACGTGAGAGGATCAAACATTGGGTTTAGACGAGGGATCCTCCGATATACTTCTGCAATCCCCCTCAATTAATTCAAATTTTGTGCAATCAAATCCTGAATTGAGGGGGGGTTTGGCAAATGAGGGTTTGGTTGTTGCAGTTGTGGTTGGTCAGTTTTTTCATTGTTATCCCCCATTTTTAACCTAATTGAATGTAAACAATTAGGTATTTGATTTAAAAAAACCTAGTTTTCATGAAAAAAACCATATTTTTAATGAAAAATCAAATAAACATTAAAAAAAAAAAAAAAAAATGATTGAAAACGATAAAATTCTTACCTTTCAAACTATTTTTTAGCAATTTTTTGCCAAAACACCAGATATTGGATTTTGATAAAATCACACAGCCCGTGAGTTAAAAATGACTCACGGGCTGTCACTGTCGAAATATATTTGTCTCAGAAAATTGGATATCTGATATTTTTATACTTAAATTATTTTAAAATAACATATATAATATAATAATATATTAGGGTAAGTGCACAAAGATGGTGGTCAAAAAGGGGGTATAAGTGGACACTTTTTTTCTGAAATCCGGTGAACTTGAACTTGGAGGCAAAATTTGAAAGTCATCCACTCAAGATATGAAGACAATCAAAGAACAAATATTGTAGTACTCTGAATCTAGTTTCCAAACTACTAAAATTTTTCAAAATTGAATAAGATTAAGGAGTTCAAATCCTTTGCGCACGAAAAACTGACCCTGATTTTTCTGAAAAACATAACATAGTGTCTGACGTGCACATCAAAAAGGTCATAGTTAGATTTAGTATTTTGACAAATCCTTTAGGAAAAAGATAGTTAAGAGTGAGCACTAGAAGATGTGTATTTTTAAAAAAAAATTTGTTGAGTATTTTTTTTTTTTTGTGATTTTTCCAATCGAGCACATCCTGAAAATAAGGTACCTGTTCATGCACGAAGCATAAGTTGCACTAAACAAATCGAAAATACAATTTTCTTTTTTTTAAATTGTAAATAATCAAATGCAACACAATAATATATAAAGGTTTTTAAATTTGGATAAGTATATCAAAAGTTATTCAAAAAATGGTGCACCTATGTCTATGAGAATTATGGAGACACTGGTAAAAGAAATTCAATAATAATATGTTATTGTTGTTCAAATTGAAAAAAAATTATATGGTTAGAAATCTTAGAAGATGGGTGAAAATATGGTGGCAATTTTAGAAATACCCACTTTATGAAGTGTAAACCTGATGATGACAAAGTCGATAAACCAAGCTGATAAAATAAAACACGTCAAAAATGAGAGAAATGGAGGGAAATCAAACTTCCAAACCGTAGCTTTGTCATCCAGGCCTATTTCCAAGCCTAAACAGTCAAAAGAGCCTACAAGGTACTTATGATTTAAAAAGCACGTACGGGGTACTTATAGTGTAAGCAACACGTACACACTTGTTTCCCTATAAACAACGCATACATGCTATTGTATAATATGATATTCTATATATAATATGTGTATATACATATAATATATGTAACATATAATATGTGTATAATATGATATTGTATATATAATATGTTTATATACATATAATATATGTATATATATATAATATATTAAACATATATATACACATGTAAGTGTATTATCTCCCCCTCTCAAACGCATACAAGGTGCCTCTCTCTCTCTCTCTCTCTCTCTCTCTCTCTCTCTCTCTCTCTCTCTCTCTCCCGTCTCCCTTCCTCCATACACCATCCCTCTTTCTCTTCTTCTCTCCCTCCCTCCCTCCATACCTCACTGCAACTGTGTCTGCACTTCTATAGAAGTAAGTGAATTTATTTCTTGTCTGCAACTTCCTCTTTGATTTTTATCATGTATCCTCTCCTAAAAAAATTGATTGGTGGATTTGTGTGTGTATATTGAATAGGAGGAAAAGGGTTTGAAATTGAACCATGGGTGTATTACCATGACAAAAAAGGAAACCTGTAGCAATATTCTTCTTGAATGTGTTATTAATGGGCAGAGCAGATGTGGAAAATAGTGTCAACAAAGCAACATGATGAGTCAGAGTACCTACAATATGTTTTTCAGAAGGAAACAACAGGTAGGAAGAGAAAGAGGGAGAGAAACACAGATGATGTCATGTAGAATGATAGTGGTGGGTATGCGAGAGTTCCCATGTTACACAACGCCTGTCACCTAAAAAAATTAAAGTTTGTTGTATGCATGGCAGTGGTAGTATATGATGATCATCACTTGTCAAATAGCTTGGAACGATACATTCCCATGAAAGAAATCAAGTGTGTAATTCCTATAGTCACAATCGAGATCAGTCTTATAACCTTGCAAATTTAATAGAATCATATGTTTTAGAACTTAGGCAGTACTCTTAGGGTTAGGTCAAGCTCTTACACTTTCTTTTTAGTGAATCCTCGTTGTTTGTTCGCTTGGAGTCTCGATGATTAATGGATTTATGTGTTTGTATTGAATAGGAGGAATAGGGTTTGAAATTGAACCATAGGTGTATTACTGTGACAAACAAGGAAACCTGTAGCAATATTCTTCTCGAATGTGTTTTTAATGAGCAGAGCAGATGTGGAAAATAGTGTCAACAAAGCAACATGATGAGTCAGAGTACCTGCAATATGTTTTTCAGAAGGAAACAATAGGTAGGAAGAGAAAGAGGGAGAGTAACAGAGATGATGTCCTGTAAAATGATAGTGGTGGGTATGCGAGAGTTCCCATGTTGTTACACAACGCCTGTCACCTAAAGAAATTAAAGTTTGTTGTATTCATGGAAGTGGTAGTATATGATGATCATCACTTGTCAAATAGCTTGGAACGATACATACCTATGAAAGAAATCAAGTGTGTAATTCCTATAGTCACAATCGAGATCAGTCTTATAACCTTGCAAATTTAATAGCATCATATGTTTTAGAACTTAGGCAGTACTCTTAGGTTTAGATCAAGCTCTTACACTTGCTTTTTAGCGAAGCCTCATTGTTTGTTTGCTTGGAGTCTCGATGACTGATGTTCTATTCATAACTTTAAATTTAATATATCATTTTATTAGCCCACCATATGAGCCCTTAGGTGTCATTAGAGGTTGTATTGTTTCCTAAGAGGTCATATGGTATCCTGTGACCCCTTAAGACCCCTCCTCTTTCCTTCCCCCCTACTCTCCCCCCTCTCCCTCTCTCCCTCTCTCTCTCTCTCTCTCTCTCAACCTCCCTCCCTCCTTCCCTCTCTCCTTCTCCCTTCCACCACACCCCTTCTTCTCTCCCACCCCCCCCCTCTCTCTCTCTCTCTCTCTCTCTCTCTCTACCTATCTCCCTCTCTCTACCTTCCCTCCCCCCTCTTCTCTCCCTCCCTCTACCTCTCCCTTCCCCCCCTCTTCTCTCCCTCTCTCCTCTCCTCTCCCTCCCTCTCTCCCCTCTCCTCTCCCTCCCTCCCTCTCCCTCCCCCCCTCTCTCTCTCTCCCTCTCCTCTCTCCTCTCCCTCCCTCCCCCTACTCTCCCTCTCCCTTCCTCCATACCCCTTCTTCTCTCCCACCCCCCTCTTCTCTCTCTCTCTCTCTATCTACCTCTCTCCCTCTCTCTACCTCTCTCTCTCTCTCTCTCTCTCTCTCTCTCTCCTTCCATCTCTCCCTCTTCCTCCCTCTCCCTCCTTCCCTCTCTCCCTCTCCCTTCCTCCATACCCCTTCTTCTCTCCCACCCCCTCTTCTCCCTCTCTCTCCCTCCCTCTACCTCTCTCCCTCTCTCTACCTTCCCTCCCCCCTCTTTTCTCCCTCTCTCCCTCCCTCTACCTCTCCCTCTCTCCCTCTCTCTCCCTCTCCTCTCCCCTCTCCCTCCCTCTCCCTCCCCCCTCTCTCTTTCTCCCTCTCCTCTCTCCTCTCCCTCCCTCCCCCTACTCTCCCTCTCCCTTCCTCCATACACCTTCTTCTCTCCCACCCCCCTCTCTTCTCTCTCTCTCTCTCTCTCTCTCTCTCTCTCTCTCCCTCTCTCCCTCTCCCTCCTTCCCTCTCTCTCTCCCTCTCCCTCTCTCTCTCCCTCTCCCTCTCTCTCTCCCTCTCCCTCTCCCCTCTTCCTTCCTTCATACCCCTTCTTCTCTCCCATAGTCCCCCCTCCTCTCTCCCTTCCCCCTACTCCTCTCTCTCTCTCTCTCTCTCTCTCTCTCTCCCTCTCTCCCTCCCTCCCTTTTCATTCACATCTTTTCTACTACCAATAACGCGTATGGGGTACTGAAACTATTAGTTCATTGCCTTGCCATAACTTTTTTAAGGCAAAAGAGCACGTATGGGGTACTATTCCCATTATTCATTACCTTGCGATAACATTTTTTAGGCTTAGTAGCACGTGCACGCTACTTATCAGTCCTGAATGGGAAAAAAGAATACCATTGAGCTTGTCAACATTTTATGGTCTAACATCACATACGCAATTATTAATGTAGCATGTACGTGGTTTATAGACAGTTTTAGTTGCCCAAGAGCCTCAATGACCTCAAAAGAAGTTTTTGAGGTCATTGAAGGCCCCAATGGAACTATGTCTACACTTCTATCACTGTTGTATACATAAAAGTAAGTGAATTTTTTGTTTTTGCATGATTTCAAATGATTGAATTGTTGTTTTTATTAGTTTTTTGTTTTTGCATGGTTTTAAATGATCAAATTGTGATTGTTTAATAGTTTGATTCCAAAAAATAGTGATAAGATGCATATTTGTGGTTATTTATTTATTTATGAACTTTTCTTTACATGTATATGTAATATGATTCTATTTAGGTGAACCAATATCAACCATGGGAAAGAACAAGCGAGGAACGATGGAACAACGAGAGGCTCAAAAGGAAAGACAAAGGTAGCATATGAAGAAATTGCGTGACATAAGAACAATGGGAGAAGAAGGTATGTCATCCTCAACATCTCAATTCGATTTACCAAATGAATATAATGCACCTAATGCAATTGAAGAAGAAACATTTGATAATTTACCATTTGAACCTAATGCAAATGAAAAAGAAAGATTTGATAATTTACCGTTTGAATCTAATGCAATTGAAGAAGATACCACATTGAATAATCAATTAAATGATGAACATATTACACCTTCTCTACTTGATGAATTGAATGTACATAATGCACCGATGTTAACACCTCCTAGAATCATTCGTAGGAAACCAAAGTATCTAATTGACATTGATGAGAATATATTGAAGTCAGTGCCAAATAAAATGAATGAACGAACTTGTGGGAGAATGGTTAAAATAATATGGCAAAAAATATTTTAAAAACTTAAATCAAACCACAAGATGTCAATTAATTGTTCAAATGATTAAAAATTTGAATTTTAGAGAGACAATGAAAATTCTAGGCCTGAGATCATCTGAAAGTAACAGTGAAAGAACTATTGTTAGAAATCTATTTGATGCATATCAATCTATTGGTTCAAAATCACATAGTAAAGATTCTAATGCTACTCGATGTGTCATTACATCAACCATAATGAGCAAGAAAATAAAAAAAGATCGTTTGATAAGCAAAACAAGTAAGTCATTAAATGATAGTAGAACAACATTAAGTAAGGTATTAAAGAGGCGGGAAAAAATAGAGGAACCTAACAATAATTCTCTTTGGGAATTCTTAGGTAGACTACCACGCAAAGACAAGGTTGTTGTTGATGCACTAAAAACATTAATTAAAATTTTTTGGCATGACAACACAAGAGTATTGCCCAACCAAAGAGATGTTGTTAGAAGGTGAATTGGGTCTAAAAATCGTGAGCCACATGCCAAACACTATTTGGATATGACTCAAACTAACTTTTATGAAATATTCCTTCAAAAGTTTCCTCAAATAAGAATTTCTCAAAGATTTTTTGAAATGGCAAAACCTTTTTATATTAAGATTAATCATGTACACACCACGTGTTGTTGTAGGATGCATATTGAATTTTCCATGCATTATGATATTTTTCATCATATTTGTTCTACTTTGCACACTAACGATGTTTTGCAGGAATGTAATATACAAGCACCTCCTAAGTTGGTAAGAGAATTTATTTCAAGTGTGCTATATAATAGACATGATGGTTTCATTTATTATAAGATGCCTTGTTTGGAAGGTTCTTGTGCTATATGTGGTGGTTTGCAACGTTTACCAAGATGCGTACATTTGGAGAGCACACATGAAATTGGTACGAAACTAGTTTCTTCCAGAAAATACAAGATAGATACATATGGAGTTAAAGATGGAAAAGATTTGAAGAGATGTGAGCTAGTGAAAAATGATATATGTGTAGCTCAATTTATGAAAATGTTTCAAGAGAAACTAGTTTATGAGTACATAATGCATACACATAGAGCTCGATGGTTAGATGAGCCATTCAAGTTATGTAAGGACACATTTCCTCTTGCCACCATTGTCTCTATCATTGATTTCTCTGAAAATTATACACTACAACCTCAAAATGAAGTGCAATCCATGTATTATCACTCTACACAAGTTTCTATTTGTGTACACATCGCATTTGTGCATGCAGATGATAGCACAGAGGAGGATAGAAAGGTTGCAAGAGAGTATCACTTCTACATAAGTGATGATCATACTCATTCATTGGAGTTTGTACAAGGATGTTTTAAAGTTTTCTATGGTAGTTTAAGGGAAAGGAACATACGATACAACTGACACTTAATATGGTCAGATAATTGCACCACACAATTCAAGAATGCAAGGATGTTTTATTGGTTGACAAGGATGCATGTGACAAGCAGTGTACAAATTTTTTGGAATTTCACTGTGGGTGGACATGGTAAGGGAGAGCACGATGGTGCAGGAGCATGTGTGAAAAGAGCCCTAGCTAGGGAAGAATTGAAGTATGAAGGTGGTGCTGAGTTGGTAGATGCAGAAACAATTGTGCGATGGTGTAAGTCTATGATGGGTCTAGGTAATCCAGGTACATCATTGGTTCATAGATATTTTTGATTGATAACTGAATCTAACATTGAAAACTATCTAGATTGTTGTACAGTTGTAGGATCGAGTGGTATGCACTCATTTATGAGTTCAAATTCAAGTTCACTGGTAATTTATACGAGATAGATGGTATGTTTTTTCTCTTCGTGCATGTATTGTTTGTGGGAAGAATGTGAATCACAAGAGTGGGTTGACAAATGGGCTTGTAGACCGTTGGTTCCCATTGATTCATACCAAATTCCCAAAGCACTACAATTGAGCCAGATGGAGACATCAGTGGATTTTGACCATGTATCCGACCTAGTGGATTCGGGTGATTTTTTGATTTAATTTTTTTGTAAGTATTCTTTTTGGTTCATTTTGTTGTACATCATACTTTATTTTTGGTATTAATTAACACTTTATAAAATGTAGGTCATGTGTATGCAGTTGTTGCAGAAGAGAACAATGAAGAAGGAACAAATTACTATTTGTGTCATTGTGTTGAGCCTAAAAGAAAATTGACAACCACAATCATTGACGGAGAGGGTATTGAGTACCCAATAGGGCCTGTTGTCATGACAGGAACATGGCTTCGGAGATACCCTATCAAGAATTTTGATGTTTGGTTGTTCGAGGACTTTGAAACACACAAACATATTCTTCATTTCTCTAAACTTGTTGTTGCAACAAATATTCATTTGATGAAGTATCGTGGTAGACCTCATAACAAGATTTTATGGAAAGTTCGTGAATCTGACCACGAGGCAATACTTGACACAATACAGGTTAGAGCTGATTCTGAAGGCTCACTTGATTGATTCTATGATTCAGAGTAGAATGATTTTGAGAATTTTGTATAAATCGTCGACGAATTGTTCTAGATTCATTTTTTGTATATATAAATGCACATGAGCTGATTTTTACAAGTTTAGGGGGATAATTTTGTATATTTAAATGGCAATGAGCTTATTTGTACATATGTACATGCCAATTTTGTATATTAAAATGGCGATGAGTTGAATCACACATATTGTAATGCCAAATTTTGTATAAAAGCCCATGAGATGATTTGTATATTAAAATGGCGATGAGTTGAGTTGAATTGCACATATTGTAATGCCAAATTTTTTATAAAAGCCCATGAGATGATTTGTAAGACATTTTTTTGTATAATCAAATAGCCAAGAGCTAATTTGACCATATTTAGAGGCAAATTTTTGAATAATATGTGACAATGTTTTGTGACTATGTTTTTAGTATATGTGATGTGTCCTTGGTAAATCATGAGCATTCTTGATTCTTGTATAATCATGGAGAATTATTTGAGTCATTATCGGGTCATAGGGGTCATAGATTGAGACTAGATACAACTTGAGCAAAAATTGTCATTGTTGTCAAAAAAAATTGTTAAAAAAGTTGTCAAGCAACTTCTACATTGCGTCGGTAGGGTATGACACTCGACGTTCTGGTGCATTGGGATACATGACAAGGGCATGCCTATTGTAAACCTGCCCACCCGAACGCGCTTTTGACATCGGTTTGTGCACATGATGAACCGAATCAATTATAGCCAATCTTGCAACTTTTCATTGCATGCAACTGATGACTTTTGTAGCAGGCGAAAAAATGCTACCAATCGAAAATGGCTCTGATTCGTCAAAAACTGAGATAGGCCATTGTAGAGGAGCCTCATGTGATCTCACTTGATCAAACAGATTGACCATATGTGTCCTGGGTTGGAAGAAACAGTCCGTCAAGTTTTGATAATTTTTTGGACTCAAGGCACTTAAGAGATCGCACCAGTACGGTATGACTCTCGACATTCTAGTGCTTTGGGATGCACAAAAGGGGCATGCCTAGTGTAAACCTACCCACTTGAACATGCTCATGATGTCGGTTTGTGTACATGACGAACCGAATCAATTCTAGCCAATCTTGTAACTTTTCATTACATGCAACTGATGGTTTTTGGAGCAGGTGAAAAAATGCTACAAATCAAAAATGGCTCCAAGTCATCAAAAACCAAGATAGGACATTATAAAGGAGCCTCAAGTGACCCCACGGGATCAAACAGATCAACCATATGTGTCTTGGATTGGAAGAAACAGTCCGTCAAGTTTTGACAATTTTTTGGACTCAAGGCACTTGAGAGATCGCACCAGTACGGTATGACTCTCGATGTTCTAGTGCTTTGGGATGCATGATAGGGGAATGCCTAGCATAAACCTACCCACCCAGACATGCTCACGACATTGGTTTGTGTACACGATGAACCAAATCAATTCTAGCCAATCTTGCAACTTTTCATTACATACATCTGGCGATTTTTGGAGTAGGCGAAAAAAATGCTACAAATCAAAAATGGCTTTGAGTTGTCAAAAACCAAGATTGGACATTGTAGAGGAGCCTCACATGACCCCACAGGATCAAACAGATCGACCATATGTGTCCTGGATTGGAAGAAACAGTCTGTCAAGTTTTGACAATTTTTTGGACTCAAGGCACTTGAGAGGTTGCACCGATACAAAATGACTCTCGACATTCTGGTGCTTTGGGATGCATGACAGGGACATGCCTAGTGTAAACTTGCCCACCCGGATGTGCTCACAACATCAGTTTGTGTACACGACGAACCAAATCAATTCTAGCCAATCTTGCAACTTTTCATTGCATGCAACTGATGGTTTTTGGAGCAGGCGAAAAAATGCTACAAATCAAAAATGGCTCCGAGTTGTCAAAAATTGAGATAGGCCATTGTAGAGGAGCCTCATGCAACCCCATGGGATCAAATAGATTGACCATATGTGTCTTGGATTGGAAGAAATAGTTCGTCAAGTTTTGATAATTTTTTGGACTCAGGGCAATTGAGAGATTGCATCGGTATGGTATGACTCTCAACGTTCTAGTGCTTTAGGATGCATGACAGGGGAATGCCTAATGTAAACCTACCCACCCAGATGTGCTCACGATGTTGGTTTGTGCACATGACGAACCGAATCAATTGTAGCCAATCTTGCAACTTTTCATTGCATACAACTGACGATTTTTTGAGCAGGCAAAAAAATGCTACTAATTGAAAATGGCTCTGAGTCATTGAAAACTGAGATAGGCCATTGTAGAGGAGCCTCACATGACCCCACAAGATCAAATGGATCAACCATATGTGTCCTGAATTGGAAGAAATAGTTCGTTAAGTTTTGACAATTTTTTGGACTTAGGGCACTTGAGAGATCTCACCGGTACGGTATGACTCTCAACGTTCTGGTGCTTTGGGATGCATGACAGGGGCATGCTCAGCATATACCTGCCCACCCGAACATGCTCATGATAGCAGTTTGTGTACATGACGAACCAAATCAATTCTAGCCAATCTTGCAACTTTTCATTGCACGCAATTGACGATTTTTGGAGCAGGCAAAAAAATGCTAATAATTGAAAATGGCTTCGAGTCGTCCAAAACTGAGATAGGCCATTGTAGAGTAGCCTCATGCAACCCCATGGGATCAAACAGATCGACCATATGTGTTCTGGATTCGAAGAAACAGTCCGTCAAATTTTGACCTTTTTTTGGACTCAGGGGCAATTGAGAGATCGCATCGGTACGGTATGACTCTCGACGTTCTGGCGCTTTGGGATGCACGACAGGGGCATTCCTAGCATAAACCTACCCACCCAGATGCGCTCGCAATGTCAGTTTGTGCACATGACAAACAAAATTTGACCATTGTGAGCATGAGGGTTCTCTCACACCAAACACATTATTGTTTATATTCATATTGTCGATTTTTGTTGTTTATATTCATATTGTTGATTACATATGCAAATATTCATTTAAATTTATAAAAGGGCAGCCACCGAATACAACAAATACACAATAATGAACTGAATACAAGGAGTTTTGTAGGGTTAATTTAACATTTTAAAATTTTTATCAAATCATATTCCACGGTTGCAATGTTTTATATCATATATTTTTATTGTTTATATTCATATTGTTGATTACATATGCAAATATTCATTTAAATTTATAAATGGACAACCACAAAATACAACAAATACAAAATAATGAACTCATTACACATTTATTGGATCGAATATCGATATATATATATATATATATATATATATATATATATAAAGGCATGTCTGCCAAGTCAATACAAGTATTACAAAAATGTGGCATATGCCACGTCCAAATCAATATACAATAAAAATGTAGAATATATCTACATGTATTGGTCATTCTATGACCAAAACTAACACTACATGATCCTAAACTTGTGGTGGATCATAAAAATCAAGCCTCTTCGATGCAGTACGCGGCTCTGTAGATGGCTGCAAAACCACAATTCAAAAGTCAAGTTAGAATTCTTTTGTAGAAAATAGTTCACAATTAAGAACATAACTATGCATTTAACTTTAATTCCTTTGCAATTGAAATGTAGATTACCTCATCGGCTGATCTAGGAGCTAATGTCTTTGCTCTCCTCTCCTTGTCAGTCTTAGGAGTTTTCTTGAAGACATATTTAAATAGATCCACATTATGGCCATACCGCAAAGGGGTCTATTGTAGATTAAATGTACAATTAATACAATGTACTAATATAAATATATCAAAAACACTTAAAAGCTATAATATAGAGAACAGTGACATACCTGTGCCTGAGATGCTTCTCCAGTGGATTGAGGATGGCTCACCATCGATGTAGAAATTGTCGCTATTACCTATACAAAAAATATTCAAAGATTAAATACAATTAATATAATGATAAGTATTGAAGCTTAAAAACAATTAATTTTACATATCAAACAAAAGTGTACCAGATCCTGAGATGCTTCTCCAATGCAAGGAGGATGGTTCACTATTGACAAAATAGGTATGGATATTTCTTGTATGAAAAAATTATAAGATTATAATATATCACAAGTTCACATGTAAGGCGTGCATATAATCATGAAATCAAGAAAATAAAATAGAGATACATACCTCTACACTCTCTTGATCCACGAGCAAATCAGGTGCATTCAACAAATCCACAAAGCTCAATGGCCATTGTACATGTAAAATAGACAAAAAACACTAATCAATCTACAAAACCCAACTAATACTTGATTTCAACATTTTCAAACAATTTTACAACTAAAAATGTGTTCAATTACCTTCTTCCCACGTTTTGGGGTCTTCGAGGAATTCTTTTTCTTAGGACGGGCCCTAGACGCAGAGGGGGTACCCTAAAAAAATAAAATTAACATGAGATATTAGTACAGATAATATATTAAACATAATTTTAAAAATCTAAAATGAAATGAATTGCATATTCCATCAAACAATACATAAAAAGAGTTGTACAAAATATGACAACGTATACCAGAAATTGGACCAAGCGTTAAAGATAGTTAGTATATCTTGTATTTTTTTGAATTCAAAGTGTACTATTCTATTTTAACATGTTACAAAATTTATACCTCAGGCATCAAAGTTGCAGCTATAGTAACTGGGGGAGGTGTATGGGATACCGCTGCTGCATCCTGAAATGCATATTATTTGTCTCAATTTAAATCGATGTATAAATAAAAATTCATTTATGTAATTACAAATTTAAAGTGACTGATAAATAAAATGTTCTGAATTCAAATCAACACACCTGTGTTTGTGGCTCATGGGCAAACACCATGTCCATCAACTCATCTGTCAGCGTGACATCCTCAATCGTGTGAGCCTGACATCTACAACCACAAATCGTGCACAGATGATATGAGGATCCATCTGCACTGGCTGCATCATCTATCCCCAAGCATATCCCCAAGCAACTGACACACATATGCTGGATGGGCTCTCTATCACCCTCTAATGGCTCATCATCCAATACAATAGGGTGTACTAATGACTTCCCATGCTGGATGATGGTACCAATCAATATTGTGGCCACCTGAAGAGTTTGTAGCTCCATCGACTCTTTCAGCTCTAATAGGATAGCGCAATGCACCTTGGGTTTGGGTGCTAGGGGGCGGCGACTCTCCGCAGGTAATCACCTACGGGCTCCAGGTCTATCTTGGGTAGAGCCACCACCTCTACCATGAAACTCTCTTATGTCAAAATAGTTTGGCCGCACATTGAGCACAAACTCACAATATATTTTTCTCAAATAATATAATGGTGCCTCATAATTATTACAAGGTGGATCATCAAAGACCATCCACCACCTCTGCCAAAAAAGATTCTTCATCTGCACATTGGTACACCAATGTATGGGAAACCTCTTTGCATTAAGAGGTAATGACTGACCAGTTTTAGGATCAACAAAAAGGGCACATATTTATTGTTTAGTAATATTTTTGTTTTTTACTCCATCGTATGATAGCCCATTGGCATAGAATTGACGACACCTATCCCTAAAGCTTCCCCATTTGGTAATTTCTGTGGAAACAGCTATGGCACCACTAGCTAATGTTTCTAGGCTAGTGGCGAGGGATTGATGATGGTCAAGTTCAAAAGTTTTCAATTTAACAATCAGTCTATTGATTTTAGACGTATTTTGTCCTAACTGATTAATTAATTCTTCTTGTGTTTTGGGTGTGCGGTCAAAAGGAAGAATTGGGGGTTGTTCTTGTGTGTTTTTAGGAGGTGCATTTGGTTGTTCTTGTGGGATTTTAGGAGGTGCATTTCGTTGTTCTTGTTCTAGATTAGAAGAATCTAGTTTTTGAAACAAAAAATGAAAAAACCTAATCAAAATTAATGAAATTAAATTCAAAATGTAAAACAAATTGCATAAACCAGAAAGAAAGACAAAAATAAACAAAAACTAACCTTGATCCATAGCTTGGAGGACAAATCTAGCACCCCATTCACGAATTAGGAGAGGAAATGGGGAAAAAATGAAGTTAAAAACACGCTATTCACGGGTAAATGAGACCCAGTTTTTAAAAAAAAAAAATTTTACCAGGCATCGCGTACGCGGTTTTATTTGGATTATTAGCGCATACGCGCTCAGTTTCCTATGAGTAGTGCGTACGCGCTCATTTTCCTAAGCATAGCACGTACGCGCTCATTTTCCTAAAAGCAGCATGTACGTGCTACCTTTTCTAGGCTCAGGAAGAACAAACCTAAGCGTGTACGCGAGAATTTCAAATTTTAAAACCGCGTACGCGCTACCTATTTTTCCATGTTTTTTTTGGGTGGTGTCCACTTTTCTGACCACCATCTTTGTGCACACGCCCATTATATAATATAATAATATATTATATAATATACTATTATATTATATAATATGTATTATATTATATTATAAAATATAATTGTATATTATATATATTATAATATATAATATTATATTATATTATATATTATATAATACGTATTATATAATATATAATATTATATTATATAATATATTATAATATAATATTATATATATAGTATAATAATATATTATATAATACGTATTATATAATATATTATTATATTATATAATACGTATTGTATTATATTATAAAATATAAGTATATATTATATAATATATAATATAATATAATATTGTATTATATAATACGTATTATATATAATATTATATTATATTATATATTATATAATATATATAATATAATATATTATTATATTATATAATATATTGTATTATTACATATAATTATATATTATATATTATATAATATGTAATATATAATATATTTTTTAAATTAAAATTACAAATAAAAGTCGGATATCCGATTTGCATAGGTAATTACCAAGCCAAGGTGTACTGACACCCAGGCCAAGCAAAAAGTCAACACGGATTTTCACGTTTTTAGGCGAGTGAAGAAGGCTATTTTTTTCACATCGCCATTTTTTGGCCCCCTTGATTCTGCACTAACCCTTTTGATTAATTAAAATAGATGTGCATGTTCTTGTATGTTCTTTCTTTATGAGATTGTAGGAATAAATTGATGTTGTTGGGAAGGCTCTCCTGTAGCGCCAGTTGCAGTAGGAGATATTCAAGGAGACTGAAAGATCAAATCGACAGAAATGCTGATAAGCATAAGGAACGGCAGAAGAAAAGTAATTGCACAAAGTTTACTGATGTCTTACTCAAGTAGACATTAGTGTTGAAAATACCACCATGATGTGTTATGATTGTGGTTTAGTTTAGATCCACATTTTTAACGACTTAACTCCGGTTGTTTCCTTTCTTGATAAGTTATCCGCCTCTTCTTTTCGGCATGATCTGTGTAATAGGAAGTAATTGTTTTCTTTTAAAATAAAGGTCTTTATCTCTTTTTGGAGGTTAGATAGAAAAGAGAGAAAGCAGAGCAGAGGATTTTAGAAATAAAGTTACAAGTGTTTTGAGTTTCTTTTGATGTTGAATCATGTAATGACTTCCGAAGAACAATGAATAAAAATATGTTATTCTGAGCACTTAGAGTTGTTTCTGGGAAGCCTAGAATCACTCATCCAAGGGGGCCCACTTGGTGAGTGTTCCTGTGCTTTTGTTAAAATTAGTTTTCTTCTTTAGCTGTAGTAGACATTCTTGCATTGACTATTCCTGTAGCCATTGGAAACAGATCCATTGACTGTTCCTGTAGCCAAACCAAAACAAAGTAATTTATGTTTAGCAACATTGAACTTAGCCAGTATTGCTTGAATGAATTTATGTTAATGCAGAATTTTTCCTGTAGCCTTTCAATAGTTTCAATTCTTGCTTATCTTTTCCACATAGATGTTAGTTGTTGCAGTAATACAGAGTAGCTATTGCAGGAACTTAGTGCATATATAATGCAGACCCATTTCAAGTATTACGTCCCTGGGTTGATAATCAAATGAACACTAGCTATGGAAATAGTGACTTTACCAAGTGAATGTCCAAACTTCAGGTTGATACTTCAACTAGAGTTATTATTCTTATTATTGGGTTGAACATTTTTTGGTGTCGTTGCTGGGGATGGTGTCAAACTAAGAACCTGTTATGGTTATTGTCTTTTTAGTTTTTAGTTAATTGTTTTTCTGGCATACCTGATTGTTCGAAAAAATTTATGAACCTGCATGCATATGAGAAGAAGAGATGTTCTAGGTAGATTTCTACCCAGTCATCCTAACCATGTAGAAATTAATTCCCCATATATAAATCCTTTTGCTGAACTTTATTAAACCCTAGAGAACTTGAACCATGCTGAATCTGAATTTCCTAAAGGTAGCCTTCAATTCCTTTTTGGACCACCAGAAGAAGAATTTCATTTGTTAATCCCTCCCACAAGTCCAATGCAAGGAAATCCACCTCCTGGTGGGAATAATCCACCCCCACCTTTGGACCCAACATTTGAGTTCCCCATATCTGATCAACATGATAATGCTAATCTCAAGAACATTCCATCTTCTTCCCTCCCTAAATTCTATGGATTAGTGATAGAGGATCCAAACACATTTATGTTTGAGTTTGATGTTCTCTGTAGGAGTTTTGATTATACTACAGATGCCCATAGACTCAAAATATTTCCCGCCACTTTGAAAGAATCATCTTTAAGATGGTTTATGAGTTTGGGTAGTAGCACAGTCAATACTATTGGCATATGTGCATAGTTTGATGACATGATGGTGTATGTTTTCATTGATGTCAATATGCTGAAGTATGAACCGATATATTGAAGTAAGCAAACTGGCAAGAGAACCGGTATGATGGTATGAAGTGAACCTGTATGATGGTATGAACTGGTATATGCGAAAAGGTGAACCGGTACGTTGGAATATGAACCGGTATATGCACAGTTTGTATTAGGGTTTCATTTGATATGAAGAGATACTTGATTCTTGCCAAGCCGGAGCAGTGAGTAGAAATCTGTAGAGTGTAATTGCAGATGTAAAGGAACTGAAGTGGATCTGCCTTGGCATTAAGTGTTGTTATCAGATCAGTGTATTACCTGTTGACTTCTAACCATTTTAGCAGTTGGAAAATCCCTTTACTGGGTAGCTTTAACAAGCTTTTTGTAAATCCTTTAACAGGGTGACTCAAAATTATTGAGTTCTTCAAATCCTCTTGCGAGGTAACCTTTAACCGAGTATTTAGCCATCCCTTAACAGGGTGATCCCTAGCAGGATTGGTTCCTAGCAGAACCTATTGGAAAGTCTTTAACTGGACTAGGCTCCTAACAGAGCGAACTTTAGAAGAGTTCAAAAACAACTTGTGGGTATTCATCCCTACCGTGGTTTTTCCCAGTTGGGTTTCTATGTGAAAAATAAGTGTGTCATGTGTGATGCTTTTTCATGTGATGTTTTGGTGTTTTCTGTTAAGCGGTAATGCATGTTGATCCAGTGGTCATTATATTTCTGATGTATTACTTGTTTAAGCATATGGGTGAAGTGGAAATGAGATATTAGGTTTTGTGAAGATCTAAGTGTTACCGGTTTATGACTTTCACAGTCACTATGTTTTATTGGTATTGCCTTAATTTAGATCGGTCATGTTGTTTACCTGTTAGTGCAATCTTTGTTGTTTAAGTTGTTAAAGAGGTTTTTGTCTATACTGATTCACCCCCCCCCCCCCCCTGCCTCTCAGTATCTGTTGGGTATTTATTGTTCATCATTATTTATCAATTGGTATCAGAGCATCCTCCAGGTCCTTTGTGTTATAAGCTTAACCGCTTGAGGAAAAGATCATATTCTAATGATGAAGAGGGAAGGTCCTAAGTTCAGCAGAGATAACTTTAAGATATGGAAGGACATAATGAAGATTTACATTAAAAGCATGGGTGCTCAACACTGAAACTATATTGAGAATACTTATGTTGTCCCTACCGGTACTCTCATCGATGATCAAAGAAGGGAAATTTAGGAGAATGGGAAAGTCCGTGAAGCTCTTATCAGCAGTCTATCTGATATTGAGTTTATAGATGTTCAAGACAAAAACAATCCTAAAGATGTATGGGATACTCTAGAGTCTATCTATGGCGGTGATGAGCATGTGAAGCAAGCTAAGGAAAGCCTTAGGGTAAAGTTTGAAGACATGTGGATGGTTGAAGGAGAGACCATTCAACAATATGGGATAAGGATTAAAACTGTTGTTGGAGACATCAAGAGTGCAGGAGGTACAACGGATGATTCCACCGTTGTTAGAAAAGTTTTGAGAACCTTATTACCAGTCTATGCAATAAGGGTTGCCGCTATTCAAGAGTTGAGATCTATTGACAAGACAAAGGTATCCCTTGATTCTATTATTGCTATGTTGACCGCATATGAGCTAAACAGTTATGATGGTAGTGTTCAAAAGACTGATTAAGCCTTTAGAGCATCTGCTGCACTATCTAGAAAGGGTAAAGAAGTTAGTACCAGTTGTGAGCCTAGACAAAGAAGAGATATGGATGATGAGGAGATCCTGATGGAGTTTGAATCTCTTCTTGCCAAGAGACTTCCTAAGGGAACTAGAAAATACAGAGGTAAGCTCCCTTTGAAATGTTTTTCTTGTAATAGGATAGGGCACATTGCTGTAAACTGTCCCAATAGTGATAATAAGGACAAACTAGAGAAGTTTAAAAAGTTCAAAGGAGGAAATAGGAGAAACTGTCTTGTTGCAGTTGATGAAGGTGTTACTGATGATGAATCAGAAGATGAAGAAAGCAAAGACATAGTGTTTGTAGCCGTTAAGGAAGATGTGTCAAACAATAAGGCTCTTGTCTCCCGCTTTGATAATTCTAATGAGTGGATTATTGATAGTGGTTGTTCTCACCACATGACTAGTGACCGGAGAAAGTTTCTATCTCTGGAAGAGTATGATGGAGGTGTAGTCTGATTTGGTAATGATGCACCTTGTATGGTAAAAGGAAAAGGGTCCATCTCTCTAAATGGAAAAAGTAGTGTTGATAATGTGTATTGGGTAGAAGGTCTCAGGAATAACCTTTTGAGTGTTGTCCAGCTGAATGATAAAGGGCTCACTCTGGAATTCAAAGATGGAGTATGCAAAATAAAAGGAAAGAGTGGTGAACTGATGGCCACTACCAAAGGTAAATTATTTCAGTTAAATACAAATATCAGTCAATATCTAATGGCTAAGTTTGATGACAGCTGGATATGGCATAGGAGACTCTACCATGTAAATTTTGATAATATTGTGAAGGCCAGTAAGATCAAGGCAGTTAGAGGATTTCCTGTGCTGAACAAACCAGAGAATCCTTTGTGTAGAGAATGTCAACTGGGGAAAATGTCTTCCTCAACCTTCAAAGGTAAATCTTTCACAACAGATAATTTACTTGATCTTGTGCATACTGATTTGTGTGGTCATATGAAAACTAGGAGTGTTCAGGGAGATAGGTGCTTTATGATTCTTACTAATGATTGCTCAAGAATGATGTGTGTCACATTCTTGAAAGACAAGTCTGAAGCTTTTGGAAAGTTTAAAACCTTCAGAGCACTAGTTGAAAAGGAAAGCGGTAAGAGGATCAAATGCCTTAGAACCAACCAAGGAGGAGAGTTCACTTCTGGAGAATTCAATAAGTATTGTGAAGAGAACAACATCAAGAGGCAACTGTCTACCCCTCAAACTCCATGGCAGAATGGCCTAGCAAAGAGGAACAACGGGACTGTAGTTGAAGCAGCTAGAATGATGTTGATTCAAGGGAAGGTTGCTCACACTTTTTGGAGAGAAGCGGTGAGCACTGCAGTCTACACTATGAACCGGGTACTCATCAAGAAAGGTAAGGATAAAACTCCTTATGAGTATTGGACTGGTAAAACTCTAGTAGTAAGCTACTTTAGAGTGTTTGGTAGAAAGTGTTATATCAAGAGAAGTGAATACCATAGCAAGTTTGATGCAAAATATGATGAGGGAATATTCCTAGGGTATTCCACCAAGAGCAAATCTCTCAAGTGTTTTAACAATAGGACTCAGAGAATTGTTGAAAGTATCAATGTTAGAGTTGATGTAACCTCTGAGAAACTTGAGGAAACCAATAGTGAGCAAGTGGTAGATGAACCAGTTGTAACCTTATGGGAACCGGTCAAAAATCAACCAAGTACAAGTAACAGTGCTCCTACACTAGTAGATGCTGATGAAGATGAAGATGAGGATTAAGAGGAAAGGCAAGAGGAATCAGCCAAGATCATTCCTAGGTATGTAAAGCTGCATCATGATCCAAAGCAGATCATAGGGGATAAGGATGGAGGAATACTTACAAAAAGAAAGGTCAGAGAAAATTCTTGCATGATTTCTGAATTTGAGCCCAAAACATTTAAAGAGGCATACAAAGATGAAGACTGGATTAAGGCTATGGAAGAGGAACTTGACTAGATAGAAAATAATGGTACATGGTCTTTGGTACCCAGACCTAAGCACAAAAATGTTATTGGCACCAAATGGGTTTTTAGAAACAAGTTGAATGAAGATGGCACAGTGGTAAGAAACAAAGCAAGACTGGTATGTAAGGGATATGCTCAAGAAGAAGGAGAAGACTATGGAGAAACATTTGCTCTAGTAGCTAGATTGGAAGGAGTTTGAATGCTTCTTGCATATGTAGCCTTCAAGGGATTCAAAGTGTATCAGATGGATATAAAATCTACATTCTTGAATGGAATACTTGAAGAGGAAGTGTATATAGAGCAACTAGATGAGTTCGCCCTATCAGAACATAGTGATATGGTGTGTAGGCTGCATAAAGCCTTGTATGGATTGAAACAAGCACCTAGAGCATGGTATGAATGTTTACACTCCCATATTGTGAAGATTAGATTTAAAAGAACACATGAAGACAATAATATCTATCTGAAGTCAGAAGGAGATCAAATTCTAATCTGTGAAGTGTTTGTTGATGACATATTTTTTGGTGGAAATGACAAGATGAGCCATGCATTTGCAGATGAAATGAAGAAGGAATTTGAGATGTCACTAATCGGAGAGATTAATTTCTTCATTGGACTACAAATTTAACAAATGAAAGATGGTATCTTTATCACTCAGTCCAAGTATGTCAAATAGGTGTTGAAGACCTTTGGCATGGAAGATAGCAAACCAGTTGGTACATCGATGATGACCGGTTGTAAGTCATCAAAAGAAGATGACTCAGGGTTGGTGAATGAGAGGGAATATCGATCAATGATTGGTAAGTTGCACTCTGTAGTACACAACAGTGGGTATTGCTACACATTTCCAGAAAAGTCCAAGAGAATCCCACTTGGTAGTAGTCAAGTGAATTCTTAGATATCTGAAGGGAACTATAGATTATGGATTGTGGTATCTATACAGTAATGATTTCAATCTCAAAGTATTCACAGATGCCGATTGGGTTGGTAATGTGGATGATCGGAAGAGCACAAATGGTGGTGCATTCTTTCTTGGTGGTAGACTAGTCTCATGGATGAGAAAGAAACAAAGTTGTATCTCTTAGTCTATAGCAGAAGTAGAGTATGTAGCAGCATTCATGAGCTATACTCAGACAATTTGGATGAAGCATGTATTAAGTGGTTTCAAAGTCCCTGTATCTGAAGCGGTGAGTATATTTTGTGACAACACAAGTACAATTAATATTTTCAAGAATCTAGTATTGCATGCTAGAAGCAAGCACTTAGAGCTCAAGTATCATTTCTTGAGGGAGAAAATTCAGAACAAAGAGGTTGTATTGGAACATGTTTCCAGTAAGGAGTAGTTAGCAGATATTCTCACCAAGCCTCTACCGAAGGCTACATTTACCTATTTAAGAGGTGAATTAGGGGTGATGCCCCTTCAAGAGGTGAACTAAAGGTATGTGCTCCACATCAGTCAAGTATTGCATTGTCAAATCTTTTCAGGATTGATGTGTTGAAGGATGATACTCCTCAGGGGGAGCAACATAGTAGATCATGGATGTTTATGCCTCCACTTTGGCATTGTTGTCAAAGGGGGAGAAGATGTGAAGTAGAGAAGATATCTACAGTATTGAAGACATATAGTATGGAAGAGATTGGGGAGAAGATGTGAAGATGTAGAGATATCTTTGTATATTGCCATCAATGCCAAAGGGGTAGATTGTTGGCATATGTGCAGAGTTTGATGACATGATGGTGTATGTTGTCATTGATGTCAATATGCTGAAGTATGAACTGGTATATTAAAGTAAGCAAATTGGAAAGAGAACTGGTATGATGGTATGAACCGGTATATGCAAAAAGGTGAACCGGTATGTTGGAATGTGAACCAATATATGCAAAGTTTGAATCAGGGTTTCATTTGATATGACTATAGGGTTTTTGGTTGATGCATTTCAAGTCTCTATGATTCAACTGATGATATCCTATGATGAGTTAGCATTGAAATGAAGATGAGATCATGTTGCCACATCAGCTTTGTGCACGTGAAGAATCTCCTTGAGGATCTTGCATGAAGAAGATTGATTCTATCTACCTCAGGAATGTGCAAAATCCTAGTAAACGGTGGAGAGCGTGTGATGGGTTATTAGCTTCCAGAAGCAATGAAGAACAGATGATGGAGAACGTCTTGAGATCTGTTCAAGACTATTTTACTCTATGCAATGTGTTTGAATGATCAAGATTGGACCGACTGTATTGTTAACCTAGATGCTTAGGGTTTTAGGTTTTAGCTACCGACCTAATTATTGTCTATAAGGTCGATGATGGTTTTCATTTGAAATTGTTGGCAAATGTTATGTGTATCCAAGTGAAGAGATACTTGATTCTTGCCAGACTAGAGTAGTGAGTAGAAATTTGTAGAGTGTAATTGTAGATGTAAAGGAACTGAAGTGGATCTGCCTTGGCATTAAGTGTTGTTATCAAATCAGTGTATTACCTGTTGACTTCTAACTATTTCAGCAGTTGGAAAATCCCTTTACCGAGTAGCTTTAACAAGGTTTTTGTAAATCCTTTAACAGGGTGACTCAAAATCATTGAGTTCTTCAAATCCTCTTGTGAGGTAACCTTTAAGAGGGTTTTAACCTTTAACTGGGTATTTAGCCATCCCTTAACAGGGTGATCCCTAGTAGGATCGATTCCTAGCAGAACCTGTTGTAAAGTCTTTAACCAGACTAGGCTCCTAACAGAGAAAAATTTAGAAGAGATCAAAAACAACTTGTGGGTATTCATCCCCATCGTGGTTTTTCCCAGTTGGGTTTCCACGTGAAAAATAAGTGTGTCATGTGTGATGCTTTTTCATGTGATGTTTTAGTGTTTTCTGTTAAGCGGTAATGCATGTTGATCGAGTGGTCATTATATTTCTGATGCATTACTTGTTTAAGCATATGGGTGAAGTGGAAATGAGATATTAGGTTTTGTGAAGATCTAAGTGTTACCGGTTTATGACTTTCACAGTCACTGTGTTTTACCAGTATTGCCTTGATTTAGATCGGTGATGTTGTTTACCGGTTAGTGCAGTCTTTGTTGTTTAAGTTGTTAAAGAAGTTTTTATCTATACTGATTCACCCCCCCCCTCTCAGTATCTGTTGGATATTTATTGTTCATCATTATTCATCAAATACATGGGACGAGATGAAATGATTGTTTCTTACAAATTATAGAGACTATTGTAGAGGCACTGATTGCCATGGGGATGATATTTTTAGAATGACATGGAAAGAAGATGAGAGTCTTCAGGATTACCTAGAAAGGTTTCTGGTTGGTGTCAAAAAGTCCAAGCATAGCACTCTAAATGAAGATTCCCTCAAGATGATAGTTTTAAGAGGAATTAGTGATGAATGCACTAATGCTTTGGATCTTATGGGAGGAGGTGACATTACACAATCTACATGGAATGAAATAGGACAAATTTGTAAGAAGTATTCTAGATCAACTTCTAAAAAAAATAGGCATTTCAAAAGCCAGGAGTTCCTTCATCAACATCTAGTACTGGAGTTTCTAGAATGGAACTTAGCCATTTGTTAAATACACTCTCAACTAAGAAGAAGCATGAAGAAGTTGATGCATTTCTTGCATAATTTTGCCCTCATTGTAGACAAAGAAAAAAGGACTTCAGATGTAAAATGGTTGCAAATCTTGAGGTTCCTGACTTTAATCCAATACAAGGTGAGGATGAACAAGTTTTCTATGTTGCTCAAATAAGGCCAAATTTCCAAAGACAAGGTATGCCTCTAGATCCACTTTCTTTTTCTGGTTATAGTCGAAATTCTTATGTACCAAATAATCAATGGCAATCACTGTATGCTCAAAATTTTGGTAATTATCCAAACTTGTATGGTCCTCAAGGCCAAGGGCAGCATTTTTCTAGTCAAATGCCACAGTGGTAGCAGCCACAGGGAAATTGGTATCCACCTCAGGCACAAGGGAAATAGTTTCAAGGGAATTGGCAACCTACTCCTCAATGGAGGGGGAGTCAACCATGGACTACCCAATCTTCTAGATATCAACAACCTATTCAACAACCACAACCACTTACAATAATTCCTCCCCCTGTAGCCATTGTTGTTCCACCTAAACCAACACAGTTTCCCACTCAGCCAATGTCAAATCCTAATATTAAATCTCAGCAACAACAACAAGTTTATTCAGTTGATCCTAATCAATACCCAACCTATTCTCTATCTATAAGTGATATTCACCTCAAATCCGGGACAACTCTGGCTAATCCATCTCCTCCAGTTATAACTGAGGTGCAAGAAAAACAAGAAATATCTAATCCAACAGCCATAATACCTCAGAAATAGAGATTACCCCCATTTCCCCAAAGATTGCATGAAAAGGAAGTTCTTATAGAATAGGAGCAAGGTTTTTATATCATAGATGGACTGAAACATGTATGTATTAAAATCCCATTGTTGCAAGCAATAAAATATGTTCCTATATATAGTAAGGCACTCAGGGAGGCATGTCTAAAAAAACTTGGTAGGAAGAAGAAGGATCCACAAACAGTGCATGTGATGGGTCAACTGGCAGATATTATGCTAGGAAAGGTTTCAATTCCTAAATATTATGATCCTGGTAATCTTGTTGTGAATATAGTCATTAATGGCACTCAGATAAGGAATGTTTTGGTTGATTTAGGGGCAGCCATTAATGTGATGACAAGATAAGTAATGCAGTAGCTTGAAATCAATAGTCTCAGACCTACACCTACAGTCCTACAGCTTGCTGACATCTCTATAGTTCGACCTGATGGTATGATTGAAGATGTGGTTGTTACTTTGGATTCCTAGGAATACCCTGCAGACTTTATGATTCTGTCTCCAAAGGTGACATTAGGAGGATATCTAGTGATTTTGGGAAGACCTTGGCTTGCCACGGCTGATGCATATATTGGATATAGATCAAAGGATATGACTATATTAGATGGGAACTCTACAAAAACATTAGTTTTGTATTCTCCTCCTCAGCCCCAATTTGATCAACAACAAGCCATTTGGCCTACTTTGGGAGAAGAATATGAGGGAGTTGACTCTATTAATCACCTTATGATGATTAATAGAGGACCATTCATGCAATTCCATGATGAAGACTCAATTCTTTATAAAATTCTGACAAATGAGTTAAAACAAGAACAACAATTGCAGGAGTTGGTACCAAATATTGCAAATTTAGACTTTGTTGCAGCCACTGATGTATTGCATACTCTATTGTCGTAGGAAGTATGTACTTCTCATTTTTCTGATATATCCTAGATTGATCTTACTATCAAAATAGAATTTTATTTGAATAAATATTTGAATATCAACAGTGATCTTGAAGATACTCAAAATGTAGCACTAATCGACTTGCTTAAATGTCATAAACATGCCTTTGCATAAGATTACAAGGACATGCATGGAATTGATCCATCACTTTGTACCCACCATATCTACATAAAAGAAGATTGTTGCCCACTTAGACAACCACAAAGAAGAATCAATCTTGCATTAAAAGAAATAGTTAAAGAGGAATTGTTAAAGTTGTTAAAGGCTGGGTTTATCTATCCTATCTCTGATAGTCAATGGGTATCACCTTTGGTAATAGTTCCTAAGAAAGGAGAAAAATGGAGGTTATGTGTTGATTATAGAGCTTTGAATTTAGCAACAAGAAAATATCATTTTTCATTGCCATTTTTGGATCAGGTATTAGACTCTTTGGCTGGGAAGAGATACTTTTAATTTCTTGATGGATTCAATGGCTACAACTAGATTCAGATGGCCCCCGAGGACCAAGAGAACACTACATTTACTTGTCCTTGGGGAACATATGCATATTTTGTTCTTCCTTTTGGATTGTGTAATTCTCCAACCACTTTTCAAAGAGCAGTGATAAGCATATTTTTAGATATTTCCCAAGACATCATGGAAATTTATATGGATGAATTTACAACTTATGGTTCTAAATTTGAAGAAGCATTAGAGAACTTGAAGAAAGTTTTGCAACAGTGTGAAGACTATAGTTTGTTATTAAATAGTGAGAAGTGCTTCATAATGATGTAGGAAGGAATAGTCCTTGGTCTTCGTATCTCTATAGAAGGAATACAGGTTGACCCAGCAAAAAATGAAGTTATTCAAAATATCAATGCACTGATAAAGCAAAAAGATGTTAGAAGTTTCCTTGGTCATGTTGGATATTATAGAAGGCTTATCAAAGATTTCAGCAAAATTGCAAGTCCCTTATATTCTCTACTTACCAAGGATATGGAATTTAAATGGACTTCTTCATGCAATGAAGCTTTCTTGAAGCTTAAGCACGCTTTGACCCAAGCACCAGTTCTTAAAGGTCAGAATTGGTCTTTACCATTTCAAATTCAAACAGATGCATCTGATTATGCAATAGGAGTAGTCTTAGGATGGAAGATTGATACCTTGGAGAGTGCAATATATTATATTAGCAAGAACTTTCAGGGGCTTGAGTTAAATTACACAGTCACTAAAAAATAAATGTTACCAGTTATATATGCACTCAACAAATTCAGGCACTATATAATAGGATATCCCATATTTGTGCATACTGATCATACTGCAATTAGATATCTCATGAATAAGCCTTCAATTACCATTAGATTAGCTCGCTAGTTATTATTGATGCGGGAATTTGATATCGCAGTTATTGATAAACCAAGAAAGTCCAATGTGGTTGCAGATTATCTTTCAAGGCTTCAATTACAGGAAGATCCTACGACCATAGATGATGCTTTTCTAGATGAACATCTATTCCTTATACAAGCTCACACTCCCTGATATGCTGATATTGCCAATTATTTAGCTGTTGCTAAAATGCCACTTCATTTCTCCCCTAAAGAAAGAAGGTTTCTAGTTGAGAAAAGCTTTAACTTCTCATGGATTGTTGATTGTTTGTTTTATACTAGACTTGACCAAGTCATGAGAAGATGTGTAAGAGAAGATGAAACATATGATATCCTGCATGCATGTCATGATGAGTTATGTGGAGGACATTTTGCTGCTAAAAGAACATCACTCAAAATACTAAATACAGGATATTATTGGCCCACATTATATAAGGATGCAACATAGTATACAATAAAATGTGACAAATGCCAGTGCATGGGGAGACCTACTAAATCTGATGAGATGCCATTGTATCCACAAATATTGGTTGCATCATTTGATAAATGGGGATTAGATTTTGTTGGCCCAATTGATCCCCCTTCTAATAGAAAATCTTACATTTTAGTATGTACTGATTATGTAACCAAATGGGTGGAAGCTCACACAATGACACATGCAAGAGATAATAAGGTGGCTGAGTTCCTTTATGGGGAGATATTTACAAGATATGGCGTACCAAGGGAAATTGTTTCAGACCAAGGACCATAATTTACTTCAACATTGATTGTAGCCTTGGTCAATGAATACACTATAAGGCACAAAAAATCTACCCCATATCATCCTCAAGTTAATGGACAAGTAGAGGTTACAAATAGGGAGCTTGAGGCTATTCTTACCAAGACAATAGTTTTTCATAAAAAAGACTAGTCTCATAGATTTTCAGAAGCAATTTGGGCATACAGAACAACTTGGAAGACACCGATTGGTTTTACACTTTTGAGATGGTGTATGAAAAAGCAGCAATGATGCCTATTGATTTTGAGCATAAAACTCTGACGATAGCTTTGCAATTAAATATAACACTTTCTGAAGCACAAAAAGAACTTATTCAATAATTGAATGCTTTGGATGAATGGAGAACATTGGTTGTCCAACAGACATAACTGATACAAAATCAGAGAGCCAAGTGGCATGATAAATACATAAAAGAGAAAAGTTCAAAGCAGGTGACTAGGCACTATTGTCTGACTCAAGATATAAAGATACTATGGGAAAGCTGCAAACCAGATGGTTAAGTCCATATGAGATAGAGGAATTTTTCAACAATGGAGTTGTTCGTTTGACCATAATTGACCTGGTTCGGTTCAATCTTTTGGTAAATGGTCACAAATTGAATCTTTATCATAAACCTGCCAACAAAGAGGAGTTCCTGCAGCAATTTGCTAAAAAGGATAAAACACAAGTTCATGCAGCAACTGATCAAGTTCCTTCTGCAATTGAGCAAAGTATTGGAAGTAAGGTTCCTGCAGCCTCTAGAGTGAATATGCTTGCCACTTCATAATTCTTCACGCGTCATTTCACAACAATATTTACATGTCTTATGGAAATATTATTCTCCATAAATAAATTTTTCCATCCACGTCATCCCGTCTCATTTCCTTATCTGTCATTTCATTTCATTTCGCCATTCTTTTCGCACGACTACAGGTATGTACATATTTTATTTTATTTTAATTAGGCATTTATGATTTCATTATGATTATTGCCTTTGCTAAATCCGTGTACACTTCCCTAAATCCTTTCAGCATGTGTGGACACGTGCCAAAGTAATTTGGGAGGGTGTTTTATGGTCCGGTTTCCAAAATTATTAATTACTCATCCTTTTTGGTACCTTGATTTGATTGTTTTCCATCATTCCTTTAATGAGATATTATTTGGCTGCCAAATTTGGAAATAGGTAAGGAAGTTTCAATTTTCAGTCTGTAGAGTATTTTGGTTCTTCATTTCTCAGGTATGGAGATTGTTACATTAATAGATTAAGAAATGGGTGAAGATCCAATCTGCCATGAACCAATAATCCATGATGTGTTGCTATAGGATGCTCTTTGTGAGCATTATTTCCGGTAGCATGGTTGGATTGTCTACTTTCTGAAAATAAGGGATTATAATGAAGAAATTGCCTCTGAGTTTATGCATTCATTCAATGAAGGTGAGGCTACTATTAAAGGATTAAGGGTCATTTCTACAAAGTAGTGGATAGCTGAGGTTACAGGGTTGTTGCAGGAAGGAGAATTGTTTCCAGAATCAAAAGACGCCAGAAGCACCAAAGCAAAATTTACATGCCCCACAGATGGAACTCTGATAGTGGACAAGCAAGAAACCAGGAGGGTTTCCCTTCCAGCAGATTGGCCCCAGGTGGCTTTATATGTAATGAAGTACATTACTTGCGAAGCGAGGTATTCAAATTTACATTCACCCCATTTCAAATTGCTTAGTCATTTACGGCACGGTCGGAGAGTGAATGTTCCTAATTTTTTATATCACCTCATTTCCACAAGTGCCAAAGAAACATGGAAGAATGGAAATTGTTCTATCAGCCATCATGGTTTGATAAAATTGTTGGTAGAACATTCTCTTAGGGATGTTTCACAAATGGAATGGGGGGTATTTCAAGACATATTGCAGTTTAGGGTAGAAGATGCTCCTGTTGCAAATGAGTTAGCAGTTGAAAAGGAGGAAATGGGAGAACCCTCTTCTCCCATAATTTCTGCAGAGAATGAATTGCTCATCATGAAGGAGATGTGACTATTACAGAGGAAGAGATGGTTGAGACAAACATGGAGCAGCCCTCCACTTCTTTTCAAAGAGAATCAGCATCTTCTAAAAGAAAAGGGAAGGAATTAGAAGGAATTAATGCAGAAGATGAACCTATGGTTCAGCCATAGGAAACTTAAGTTTCCCTTGTAGCCAAGAGGCGTAGACCAAAGAGAAATACTCATGTAGCAAAGCCACAGGTAGAATCTGTTCCTGCAGCCACTCCAAAGGTTTATACAAGAAGAACTAGGAGTACTACCCAAAAATTCCGTCTAGTAAGTGATGCAATAGAGGTTATTTCAATAGAAGCATCAGAAGAAGAGAGCCTAATAGAGGTTGAAATTCAGAAGGAGGATGATGTTGAAAGACTTTCAAGTCTGGCATATGTGGCAGGACAGCTTGAGGAACCTGTTGAAGAAATTCCACATCCAAAGGCAACAACTATTAGACATCCATCATCCCTCAGTAGCTTACCTATTGCATTAACATTTTATAGGAAATGGGAGATAGAAAGGGCTAGATTACAATGGATTATTGACAAACAACAGAAGGAAATTGAAAAAAGGGATAATAAAATTGAATAATTAGAAGCCGAAGTTGATACAATCACTAGTATGGTCCCAGAGTTAATGCAATGCAAGGCACCACCAAGAGTTTATGCTCTGCATTTGAAAGAGCGGTATTTAAATTTTAAATTAAACCGCATTGTCAGGGACCTTGGCCCTTCTTTAGAAACCCCTGAGGAATTTTATGATGCCTATCAAACTTCCCCAACAGCTGTGAAAAATTTATTGTGTGAGCTTTACTTGCATAACTATGTTGTAACTTCTGATAGTGAGTGGAATCCCTTTTTATACATTGGTGATATCCACATAAAAGCCTTAATGTCGTGGATTCAAAATGAGATCAGCATGGGAGCACATACCAAAACACATAGGGATGTTGAATTTGATTTTCCATTACCACTAAGGAAGGAAGCAAAAGAACCAAGAGTTCTCCATTATGAATGGCAGAAGCTATTGGTAAGGCAAGATGTGACGAATCAAGTGTTGCCAATGAGGGAAGAAATATTCCAAGCATATGAGCATTTAGTTCAAAATGAAAGTGCAGCTGCAATTGAAGGCCCAACTCAGCACTGTAATAATTTACCAAAAGAATTGAAACAAGGAGAACCTCATTCACTGCCAAATTTTCATGCAGCTATGCAAAAAGCCCCTAAATATATCCAACTGGGCAAGATGAAAACCAATAATTGGTTACCTTTGATCTTTCAGCCCCCTATACTTATGTGGCCATTGTTGGGATGTAAGGTTACAGATCACCCCTATGAAGCAGCTACAAAGGAGGCCAGATGATCTAGATTAGAAAAGATGAAGAGGTTTTATTGGAATTTGCCTTCAGGAGGAATAGGTCAAGGAACCGTTGGTGACTTAAGAGTTAGTGCCAAAATTAGAAATTTTCCTCTTGTTGGAGGATCATCAAGACCTTAAAGTTGGGGGGCATGATGAGTTGAGATATTAGCATATTTTTATTCTCAGAACTCTTAAGTTTTCTCATATTCTGATTTACATAATAGTAATGCTAGAAGTTTACTATATATGTTAGCCTGAACCTATTAAAACATGTTTTGTCTTTGCCAGTTTATTCCTGCAGCCATGTTATTCATTCCTATTGCCATGCGGATTGTTTAGGCAATATCATGTGTGAAATTAATAGATGTTTTGATTAATTAAAATAGATGTGTATGTTCATGTATGCTCTTTCTTTATGAGATTGCAGGAATAAATTGATGTTGTTGGGAAGGCTCTCCTGTCGCACCAGTTGTAGTAGGTGATATTCAAGGTTTAGACTGAAAGATGGAATCAGAAAAAATGTTGATATGCATAAGGAATGATAGAAGAAAAGTAATTGCACAAAGTTTACTGATGTCTTACTCAAGTAGACATTAGTGTTGAAAATACTGCCACGATGTGTTATGACTGTGGTTCGGTTTAGATCAGTGACTTAACTCTGGATGTTTCCTTTCTTGATTAGTTATCCGCCTCTTCTTTTCGGCATGATCTGTGTAATAGGAAGTAATTGTTTTCTTTTAAAATAAAGGTCTTTATCTCTTTTTGAAGGTTAGATAGAAAAGAGAGAAAGCAGAGCAAAAGATTTTAGAAATAAAGTTACAAGTGTTTTGAGTTTCTTTTGATGTTGAATCATGAAATGACTTCCGAAGAACAATGAATAAAAATATGTTATTCTGAGCACTTAGAGTTATTTTTGGGAAGCCTGGATTCACTCATCCAAGGGAGCCCACTTGGTGAGTGTTCCTGTGCCTTTGTTAAAATTATTTTTCTTCTTTAGCTGCAGTAGACATTCTTGCATTGATTGTTCCTGCAGCCATTAGAAACAGATTCATTGATTGTTCATGCAGCCAAACCAAAACAGAGTAATTTCTATTTAGCAGCATTGAACTTAGCTAGTATTGCTTGAATGAATTTATGTTAATACAGAAGTTTTCCTATAGCCTTTCAATAGTTTCAATTCTTGCTTATATTTTTTGTATAGATGTTAGTTGTTGCAGTAATGCAGAGTAACTATTGTAGGATCTTAGTGCATATATAGTGCAGACTCATTTCAAGTATTACATCCCTGGGTTGACAATCAAATGAACACTAGCTATGGAAATAGTGACTTTACCAAGTGAATGTCCAAACTTCGGGTTGAGACTTCCACTAGAGTTATTATTCTTATTGTTGGGTTCAACAATATATACAAGTGATCTGTTTGAACTCACAAGATCACGTTAGGCCCCTCGACAATAACCTATCTCAAATTTTGAAGAGACAAAACCATTTTGTTAGGGTAGTGATTTTTCTAGTGATGCAAACATCGTCAGTTGTGTATAATGCATGAATTACACATTTGCAAAATAACAATGCATGAATTGCACATTAACAAAAGTATACTGCATGAATTTCAAGTAGAATAAAAGATACAAAATTTATCACAAAATCTTATTTATGCATTTATAATCATTTGGTTGTTTATATATACAAAATTTGGCCCGTAAATAGGTACAAATCAGCTCATGGCCATTTATATAAAAAAAATTGGCCTCTAAATACATACAAATCATCTCATGGCCATCTATAAACAAAATTTGGCCTTTGAATACATATGAATCAGCTCATGGCCATCTATATATAAAATTTAGCCTCTGATTACATACAAATCAACACATGACCCTCATCTATATATAAAATTTGGCCTCTAATTGCATACAAATCAACTCATGGTCATCGTCTATATACAAAATTTGGCCTCTAATTACATACAAATCACCTCATGGTCATCGTCTATATACAAATTTTGGCCTCTCAATACATACAAAGAAACTCATGACCATCTATAGACAAAATTTGGCCTCTATATACATACAAAGTTTGGCCATCTATATAAAAAATTTGGCATCTAAATCACTCTACCCTTTTGTAGAATCAATCTAATGAACCTTGTGGATCAGATCTAACCCTTACTATGCCAAGTATTGCCTCATGGTTAGATTCATGAACTTTTCATAAATTCTTATTGAGTGGCCTACCACAATATTTAATCAACTGAATATTCATTGCAAAAACAAGGTTAGAGTAATGAACATTATGTTTATGCGTGTAGAAGTCCTTGAACAACAAAAAATTAGATTTAATCATAGGGTTCTTCTAATCCATGTGCATGTTAGAACAGAAAACCCTATTGGGTACTCAATACCCTCTCCATTGATGATTGTGGTTGTAAATTTGTTTTTTTTTTGCCTCAATACAACAACACAAAAAGTAATATGTGCCTTCTTCATTGTTTTCATTAGCAATAATTGTATACACATGACCCGTATTTTATTGAATGATAAATTAGTACCAAAAATAGTGTAAAATGAGTTAAAATTTTCCAATAACTAAGTAACAATCAACAATACCTGTTTACACTAAGTCAGATACATGGTAAAAATCCACAAAAACTTCCATCCAGTTCACCTATAGTGGTTTGGGAATTTGATATGTATCAATTGGCACTAAAGGTCTACAAGACCATCCATTAACCCACTCATATGATTCACACTCTATCCCATAAAAAAACCATACATGATGAGAAAAAAACATACCATCTTTCTAGTATAAATAATTGGTGAGATTGCATCTGAGCTTCTAAATGAGTGCAATACATTTGATCCTATAAGTGTACAACACTCTACATATCTTGCAACATCAAATTCATGTATCAACCAAAAATTTCTACAAATAGTAGAATTACCATGATTACTCGATGCCATTGTCAAGTTACACTATTAAACAATGGTTGTTGCATCTGCTAAATTAGCACCACCTTCATACTTTAGTTCTACTCTAGCAAGGGATATTTTTACACATACATCTACACCATCATTCTCTCCCTTTCCATGTCTAGCCTCACTAAAATTCTAAAAATGTTGTACACTAGTCCTCATATGCATCCTACTCAACCAATAGAACATCCTTGCATTCTTGAATTGTGATGTGCAGTTATTCGACCATATGATGTGTTGGTTGTATCTGATACTCCTTCCCCTTAAATTTTTATAATAGAGTTGAAAGCATCCTTGCACAAACTCTGTCAAATGACTACGATCACCGCTTACATAGAAGGATATTCTCTTACTATTTGTATATCCTTCTCTATGCTACCATGTGCATGCATGAATTCTATGTGTACAAAAATAGTTACCTATTGAGAGTGGTAATATTAGGATTACACTTCATTTTGAGGTTGTAGTCTATAATTCTCTGCAAAATCTACATTAGAGGCAATGGTACCAAGAGGAAATGTATCCTTACATATCTTGAATTGCTCATCCAACCACCGTTCTCTATGTGTGTGCATTATATAGTCATAAAATAGTTTCTCCTCAAAAATACTCATAAACCATGCTACATGTATATCTTGACTAACCAACTCACATCTCTTCAACTCTTTTCCATCTTTAACCCCATATGTGATTGACTTGTCTTTTCCATAAGAGACTAGTGTCTTTCCAATTTCTTATGTACTATGTATACATCTTTGCAACTTTTGCAAACCACCACATGTAGAACATGAAGCTTTCAAAAATGTAATCTTATAAAAGGCCCAACCATTATCTCTTTGACATAATATACTTGAAATAAATTCTCTTGATGACTTTGGATGTGCTTGTATACCATATTCCTACAAAACATTGTTAGTGTGCATAATATAACATATATGACGATATATATCATAATGCATGGAAAATTTAATTTATGCATTCTACAAAAACATGTAGTGTGTGCATGATTTATCTTAACATATAAGGGTTTTTTCATTTCAACAAACCTTTAGCTAATTTTTATTTGAGGATATGTTTGAACAAATTTCTTGAAAAATTGTGTTTGAGTCATATCCAAAAAGTGTTTCGGATGTGGCTCATGATTTCTTGATCCAATCCTCCTTCTAATAACATCTATTTGATTGGGTGAAACTCTTGTGTTGTCATGCCAAAAATTTTCAATAAATTGTCTTAATACATTAACAACAACCTTGTCTTTCATGGAAATCTACCCGAAAAATTCTCAAAGAGAATTATTGTTAGGATCCTCAAGTTTGTCATGCCAACCTAAGGCATGGTCTAGTGTCATTCTAATTATCTTTAATGACTTACTTGTTTTTCTTATTAAACGAGACCTTTTAGTTTGGTTTCTCATTATGGTTGACGTAAGAACACGTTGAGTAACATTTGCATTGTTAGAGCATAATGTTGAACCAATTGCTTGATACGCATCAAATAGATTTCTTACTATAATAGAAATCTATACTTTTTTCACTATTATTTTCAGAAGAGGTTAAGTCAATGATTTTCATTGTCTCTCTAAAATGCATGTTTCTTATCATTTCAACAATTAATTGGCATCTTGCGGTTTGATTTAAGCTCTCGAAATAATTTTTCCATATTGTATTATTCATTCTTTGACAAGTGCATTGGGAAATTTTATCGGGCATTGGCTTCGAAATATTTTCATCAATTCAATTATATACTTTGGTTTTCTTTGAATAATTCTAGGAGGTGTTAATATTGTTGCATGTTCTTGGCTTGCATTAAGTACATTTGTTTGATCATTGATTATCACTTGTTCTTAGTTTGTATTGGATTCATTTGATCCATGTAATTGAGTTGGTGTAGATGGTGTACCTTCTCCTCCCAATTTTCTCATTTCACGTAGTCTTTTCATGTACTCCCTCTGCCTTTCCTTTTCTGCCTCTTGCGATTCAATGGTTCCTCGCTTGTTCCTTCCCATCGTGAATATCAATTATTTTAGTTATTATACAAATTAAACAAACAAAACATTTCTTAAAACTATTAAAATCATTGAATTTGAGAATCAAAAGCATAAAGGAAACAAAAAAAAACATTTAAAATTTGAACTGATAATGCATTTCAATCATTTAAAATCATATAAAACAAAATCCATCATACACTATCCAAGAATGTTGTAGGCAAAGGCACGGTTTTAGTGGTTCCTTCACCAGAAATTGTGTTTCTTTGGCCATTAACAGACAAACTTATAGTCACAAAATCTCGTTCATGTTTTTGTTATTAAAAAAAACCCCTATGAGGTATTGACAATATAGACAAAGGGAGGGGTAATGTTGCAACACCTATAGTGGCAATAACCCGTACATAGTTTTTACACTATAGACATGAGTCTATAGTGAAAAAAACTTGTATGAGGTATTGACAATATACACAAAGGGAGAGAAATGCAACATCTATAGTCACAAAAATCTGTATGGGTTATTGACACTATAGACAAAGAGAGAAAAGGAGAGTCTATATTGACCAAAACCCAATCGGGGTTTTCACATTTTTAGGAGAGAGATATATAGAGGGGAAAGGGATATGAGGGAGATAGAGGTGGAAGGGAGGTTGAGAGAGAGAGAGAGAGAGAGAGAGAGAGAGAGAGAGAGAGAGAGAGGGGATGGAGACATAGATAGATAGATATATAGAGAGATATATATATTAATATATGTATGTCTATATATATATATAAATATATGTACTTATAGATATATCAATATATGTATGTGTACTTATATCAAACTATATGTGAATATATCTATGTTAACATATATGAATTTTAAAGAACATAACCCGTATATGTTTTTATAGAAACACAACCGCATATGTGTTATTATTGAGAACAAAACCTCATATTCATTATTATAAAAAATAAGAACCTGTACGCTTTTTTCCTTATACTTAGGCTTGGATAACAAAGCTGAGGCTTGGGAGCCTTATTTCCCTCCTTTTTGTGTGTTTTCTTCTTCCAATATGGTTTCTCAACTTCATCGTCATCCGGTTTACACATTATCAAGTGGGTATTTGTAAAGTTGCCACCATAATTTCACCCGTCTTCTGATCTTTCTAACCATATATTTTTTAAAAAATTTGAACAACATTAACCTATTAATCTTGAATTTCTTTTACCAATGTCTCTAGAGTTCTTAGAGACTAACGTGTTAAATTTTTTTTAATAACTTTTAAACTACTTGTCCAAAATTGCAAAAAAATATATATTATTGTTTTAAACTTCACTCTTTATGCTTAGAAAAAAGGATAATGAATTTTTGATAATTTAGGTGCAAGTTATGTGATGTGCATGAACAGGTAGCAAGATGCATCCACTTTGAAAAATTGTAAAAAAAAATACTCAATATAAAATTACAAAAAAATACAAAACTTGTAGTTCTCACTCATAACTATCTTTCTACCAAAGGGTTTTTCAAAATAATAAATACAACTATAAATTTTTTGATGTGCACGTCAAACACTATGTGTTTTTTTGCTGAAAAAAACATGAGCACTTTTGTTTGTGCGAAATATCTGACCTCCTTAATCTTATCCCATTTTGAAAAAAATTAGTATTTTGGAAACTATATTTAGAGTACTACAATCTTTTTTCTTTGGATATCTTCAAACTTTGAGTGGACGAGTCTCAAATTTCTCATCCAAGTTCAGGTTTAGTCGATTTCAAAAAAATGGTGTCCACTTATACCCTCCTTTTTGTTCACCTTGTTGGTGCACTTACCCTAAGATTTCTAGCTCTTCCACAAAAGACACTTCTTTGGTAACATTTTCCTCCTCGGTGGGAAGTGTATTTTCTTTGTATTTACCTTTTTTTATTGGAACTAGGAAGTGAACCAATAGAACTAGCCTCTATCTCCACTCTTTTATGCTTTGCTTTATTCTTCTCTAGATCCAATTGAAAGAGCTACAATGAGAAAATTGTGTTTTACATTATCTCCTTGTAGTATGTCATAGTTTCCAACATATTTTTAACAATATTATTTTGATTATCTTTGAGACTACCAATAGTCTCTTCAATCTTCTTCCCATCTTCCACAGACCCAACAACAGTCTTGATATTATCCACCTCTTGCTCTAGAATAGCCCATCTATAAAAAAATTCAACTAGCCTCCTCATAAAAGATAAAACCTCCTCATCAATCATCTCAAGAGGTCAATCAATAGCCTTAGCTAGGGCTAAGGTTTCCAATTGTATGCACCTGAGCTAGTTGCCAATTTAGTATCTCATGCTATAAATTGCAGGCTTTGCACAACTTATCCACTTTAACCCTTAGTTCCTCGTAGAGATTGCAAACAAGGAGTGGTCAATAAACTTTTTTGAGATACCCAAATTGAGAGAAACCTCCCACTAAGGAGGGGAACCACAAGGGTAAATGGGGGATTACAAGTGGTTGGGGAGGTAGTAGGAAACCCTTTAGATAAGGGGGACTAGGTTCAACCTTAATCACCATATGAAATAGTAATTTTTGAGGGGTCTTCAAACACAAATTTTTTCTTCTTAGGGAAGATAGGAGAATTGATAGCCTGGGCACGTGATTTTGTAGAGCATGAGGGGTTGGAGTAAGAAATCTTCTCTTTTGATGGGGATTTGGGGGGGGGGCTAGGGTTCAAATCCATAATAGTGGATAGACTAGTGATACAAAGGAAGGAGGATAGGGCCAAGTTGAGACTAATATTGAACCAAAAGAGATTATCAATTAGGCCTCGATGAAGGGGAATCTTTCTCTTTAAACTAGACAACATTCAAAGATTGGACCAAAAGACCCAAGTGAATCCAAAAAGAGAAATTTATTTTAGCATTATGTCAAGTGAAATACCCTACTCTATTGTTGTCAATTAAATAATGGTATTGGAGGTACAAAAATGAACACAACAACATAGAAGATAAGTAATACCAAAACCATATCAAATAAAAAACATAGAACTCTCTAGTCTCATATTTAATTGTAGCATATACAATAAGAATATAGCACCAAAGATAGGGTTGGGCTTAACTAGCACACTCTAATAATTGACCACTTTGGTGGCTAATGTGAGGCTCTCTGAATTAGTCCTTTTCACGAACACATGTTTCCATTCTTATAAGAAATCCTATGAGCTGCTATAGTCAATAGCTAGACACAGTTAGCTGCCCCATTGATTAAGTAAACCAAATTTAAAATTAATGTTCCCACATTTTGAAAGATATAACACACTTCATCAATTCTATGAAAGTCGCATTCATTGTTAATGAAACTACGACTGGTAAGTTTGAATTTAAAATTTGAATATATACAATCTCCCACCCAATCCAATGTGATAAATAGAAGGCTTCAATATTTTCTCATGTGTCTTTCTACACCCTCTAAGGCTTCAACCTTAGCCTATCTCAACCTCGCAACAAATCAATGAAACATAGTATCCCATGTGTATAAGAAATTATTCTCAGTTAGATTTTATTGTGAGACTTAGCTAAGTAGAAAAATATACTAGTGTTGGTGTAAATTGAAATGTGGGGGTTTCATGGATTTGATCATGTGAATAACATAGGGCTTCCTTATATCTTCTTATCTCACCTTGCCCAACCACATTGCGAACATGGAAAAAGAAAAAGAATGAGGAACCCACAATGCATGTTGTTGGGCATAATTGGCTACTAATAAGGAAATATATAATAAGGGGTGTAATACTGATGTGTGTACTAAATATGGCAAGGGAAATTTATAACTAGAGCCCATGAACTTTGCAGAATAATTGACAAGATAAACTTATATTGCATAAGGGTTTAATTTTTTCATGAAAAATAGAAAAATCTCTTATGCTTCATCGAAACTTCAACTTCAACCAAAATTAATCAAGCACAAGTCATTGTTTAGAATCAATCATTTTTTTATTTTTTTTTTGTTTTTTTTTTTTGATTGGTGATTGGCTGAAGCCTGAATAGCTTTTGACTGGAGCTATGAACCAGTGGGGACATAGTAGGGGGCCCCATCCCCATTACATATCTTTGAATTATTATTATTATTATTATGTTTGAGTAGATTGACCCCAAGACCTTCTCATCCTATAGAAGGCCAAGAGTCACAGCTTAGAGTTCCATTAGATTGACCCCAAGACCTGCACCATCCAATGGAAGACCAAGAGTCACAGCTTAGAATTTCACTTTAGATGTCCCTATTGGGAGTTGAACTTGGGTCTCCACACTGAGAACCCGGTGTTTTAGCCAGTTAAGCTCAACCCCTTGGACAGAATCAATCATTTTTTTAATGTTAGCTACTCTAGTTAAATAATTTTAGTTCCAATCGTTATACACAAATTTTAAGTAATTTTACTGACAAGCATCTTCTTTTTTGTATTGAACAACAACACCTTCTTTAATCTAAACCCACATAATTAGAAGTAATAAAAATGTGAATTGTACACCTTAATTACAGAAATAATAAATTAAAATCTTCATCTTTACATTTGTTTTGTAACAAAATTAAATTATATATATATTTTAAATTATTAGATTGTCTGAAAAAAATATTATATTAAGAAAGGGTGCTACAAGATCAACATATTGGATCATTAAAAAAATCATGGAATCAAAACCAATCACCAATCAAAAAAAAAATTAAAAAATTATAATTTGAAATTTTTTAAAAGGCAAAATGCATTTAGCATATATATAAATTAAGATTAAAATAGAAAGTGCATATAGAAAAGCTTTTGAGGCTAACAGAAAAGACTAATGACCGCAGAAATATTTAGTTAGATCAAAAGGGGACCAAACACTTAGAAAATTACTTGATAGCACTAGGAATAGGGGAACAAATCTAAACCCAAAAGAGTTGTGACATAGATGCTCAATATAAAATAGCCATGAGCATAGATCTCCCAATTATACCTAAGGTGATGAAGGTTGAAGAGCAGCATCTATTGGATATTGCACAACAACTCTCATCTCCATAGAATGGAATGCAACATCACCATCATACTACTATTTTGAGTTTACATTCGAAGAAAAATGACCAGAAGTACTTCAAAACCATTGTTTTTGATATTAAAAGAAGCCAAAACAAGGGGGCTGACCTAGGAGAGAACAAGGAAATAGTGGCAAGCCAACTGTTAGTAGAACATCAGCAAAATTACAGCCCTCTTACTTTCCTCTATAAAAAACTATGATCATTCTACGTAAGTTCAACAAATATATAAAAGTCATAATAAACATATTAAACCTTTTCCACGCAGGGCAATAGGTGGATAAGTTCACATATAAACAAAAAATAAAACTATCAGCCCATAGGTAGCTAGGACCGAACAAAAAAATAGACTTCCGAGACATAGAAATCAACTATTTCTTTTTTCCATGGCTCCTCTTGGGGATGAGCTTCCTAGCCCATTCCTTGGTGAGGAATTTGAAAAGGGACCTGTAGTCCTCATCTTCCTTGTTTTTGCCTTTGATAGAACTTTCCTGTAGGAGACACAGAGTGGCGTTCAAAGCAAACTTGGAGACGTCCTACACCTTATTATCCATTGCCTCCATCTTGTTGGTGATTTCCTGCACATTATCAAATAAAACCTCCACTTTCTTGCCCAACTCCACCAGGTTATTTTCTTCTTCCTCCTTTATGCTACTCACTTCCTCTACAGCCATCATTTTCTCGAACCTGAGAGTTGGGGAGGGATAATTTGTTTGGAATTTGGTACTGGTCTCTGGACTCATCAAATTTTTAGGGCTTTTAGAGGCATGAGTGGGGGGTTGAGGTAGACTGGAACAGGGCCACATTCTCAGAAGGGATTGAATTCCCAGTTTCATGGGAAGAGGAGGGGTCTCTTAGTGATTTTTCAGAAGGTTTGGAGGCCAGTCTCACTGAATGGCGGGGGGTGTTGGCCTCATCAATAATTTCCATATCAGAATCAATCTCCTGGATTCTAACTTTCTTCGGGGTTCTAATATCCTTAGGAGGACATTTTTTATTTTTCTTGCTGCAAGAGCCAATTTCAGGTAGTCGGGGAGGGCTTGTATCAGGTTTAATGGTAGCAATAGTAGGGGGCAGTTATCAACCACATTCTGGACAGAGATAGTTTGGAGCGAGCAAAGGGCTAGGTGGAAGTTGTAGAGACAAAGGATGAGGCCTTGGTGCAGAATGGGGAAGTCTTTTCTTTTTTTCTTGGCCTCGACAATATCCTTAACATTAGAATCCAATGAATGATGCAGGAAAAATGGAATGGAGATGTAATCCTTGTTTCTAAGGTGGTTAAGGAATGGGAGGTGGTAATAGTAAAGATTCCATACCTTCCCTCCAGAGTGAAATATTTCATAACGATATAGCAGACCTCGTCCCATGGAGGTAGAAGCTCCTCCCGGTTGAAACCACCTACCCTCTTCACTGGGTTTTTGCCTTCACAAAAGAATTGGTTCAGACTGGTGGTATCCGAAATGCGACTGTTTCTTCCATTTCCTTCCCTCCATAGACAGACCTGTCACTTGAGCAATAACTTCTTCATTTATTTCGAAGGAGATACCCCCCATGGTAACCCTTCTATCCTTCAAAACCATTGTTATGAAGTTTCTCCTCTACCCTTTTCAAAGTTTATGCCTCACAATCCTATGAAGCCTGAACAATAAATTCTACATCTTGTAAATTTTGTACTCATCCCACCTTACAATATCAAAAACATTATACTCATTATCTACCAGCATATATAGAGAAAAAGCAACATTGTGTTAAACATATCCATTTTCTAGAATCAAGCAGCACCAGCAATGGAATTGATTCAATTCCCTATCATGAACAAAGCCAACTTGGTTGTGTGAATTCTATGCTAATCTATCCAAGGGGAAAGCTTCCATCTCCTTTAGTTGGGGATTAGGCATCTGAAGCATATTTGAAAGAGTTAAATCACACATTAAGCAACATATTAAGTCTAGAGAATAATAGTCAATTTTGAGTGTTTTAACACTTTTAAGTCTAGAAGTGTATTCTTAGTGTGACCACACACCTTAAGAAACATATTAAGCCTAGAAAATGTCAGTCAACTCTGAATGTTTAACACTTTTAAGCCTATAAATATAAGTTTAGTGTGTGTGATTTAAATAGCTTCTCTTTCCAAACAATGTGCACCTTGCATTTAGGATATGTTGTAACAAATTGCCCCAACAATAATGCAGCTTCCCTTTGGCTTTCATGACTACAATCTAGTTCTTGTTTGGTTTGGTTTTAGATGCCAAATATCACCAAGTAACTACTATTGCTCACCTTCACATGGGTTCAGGAAATAAATGCAGTACCTTGAGCAGAACCAAGCTAAATGGAATTAGACCTGTCAGTCATCATCATTCGTCACTTGGGTTTCCTTTTTCTTGGGTTTAATATGAGTTTTAAATATCACATACTAAGCAACATATTAAGTCTAGAGAATGTCAGCTAACTCTGATTTTTTAACATTATTAAGCCTAAAAGTAAAAAATTAATGTGTGTGATTTAAGCCAACTTCCATAAACATCAAACCGAGTCATTTGAATCCATGTGTTTAGGAAGTGCACTGGCAAAAAGGCCTCCATGCTCTATTTCATACCATGATATTTGTAATGATAACATTTTCAAAATGGCACATTTGAAATGTCAAGATAAGGAAGAATCTACAAAACCAAGAATGGTTAGATAAAAAATCCCCTTGCAATTTATGATGCTCATTACCACAATCTAGGGATTAACAACTAAAGAGGAGGAGTGAATAAATTTAATCATGGCTTAGATTCTTAAATATTTTCCAATGCCAAATTCAAAAAAAGCATCACGTCCTCTTTGATGAAAATCAAGAACCCATTATAGGATTTAAGATCTAGGAACCTCTCTATGAATTATACAAGAGGCCTCATCGTATTGGAGAAGAGAATTTGATTATAGGCTCATACTAAACACAACCCCTATTTTCCTTCCCTATAGTAGTGAATAAGCTCATAATTTTCCAAGGAATCCAATAGTAACCAGACTTGTTGTAGGACATACCGAATCCAATTATGCAATTTTCTATTTCTGCTTGTATTTGTATTGATGATAAGCAAAGAGTCTCCTTAAATTAAGATGTTGGAGATTTGAATGGATTTAATAAACAAGAGGCCTTGAAATAGAGCATGTACTTTATCCATATTGTTGGTGCCATCTGGAATCTTAATGATGATACTGCAAGTATATTCCCTTTATGATCCCTAACTACACACCCTCCATCCACATTACCTAGGTTATGTTTGGATGCCCAGGGTTAAAGTTCAGCTTTAGCTTCCCTTTTAAAGGAGGAATCTAGTTAATTTTTTAGCTGTCTATTTTAATTTTTGGGAGTTGGAATGAGTTGGCTCTGAAGGAGAGCTTGATGTATTCCCAGCTTTGGAGTATTTTTGAATCCTAATCTGAAAATGAGGAGTTCATTGATTTGGATTTGACTGATTATAGTTTGAGATTATTATGTCTTTTTTCTTAGTTTTTATTTTGGTAAGTTGATTTTTTTAGAAAGGTATCATAGTGGCTTAAATTATAATTTAAATAGAGTTTCACAAAGATCATAAAGAACATTTCAAGAATATTATTATTAATTAGAGAGATGCATGTTGGTGATGTCATAGGGTCAACAAGTTCCTTATGTTTTTTTAGATTTTATTATTATTTTATTAATTGTCTTATGGAGAGCTTGAATAGATTTTGTTGTCTTACTTAGGGATCCAAAGATCCTTTAAATAGGCCAAATATATAAGATGTCTCTACACAATAAATTCTTACAGATTGTCATAAATAAAGTTTGTATTTCCAACACTCTCGCATAAACTTTACTTCATCACACATCTTATGTGATGTATTTACAATATGTTGTGTGAGTATGGGGAACTATACTCTTGGATACCTTCAACACACTTTGATTATATTTGTTGTCTATAACTATTGATCTTTCTTTAGTCTTATCAATGAAACGCTAATTTTAAACTTTATTTTGAGCACCCATTTACAACCAATCTCTTGTTTAATATTAGGTAAACGTGCCAAATCCAATTTGTAGTTATAAAGATTGAATACATCTCTTGGTTCATAAGGCTTTACCATGTTTCCTTTTTACTACTTCCTAAAGTTGTCTTGGTTCATGTGCACTTAGAACAATTTTGATTGATTCATAATTGACCTTATACTACTACACCTTAAGGGACATTCTAATTACTATTTATGGCATCCTTTTGATAGTGACAAACAGGTTCAACTTTTTATAGATGAAAATTTAGAGGACCAAGGTGAATCAGTGCTACTTGGTCCTGAAAAATCAGGTCGAACTTCTTGGAATAGGTTCTAAACATCTTCTTTTTCCCAATCCATATTGTGTCTTTGTGGGATATCTGTAATAATTTTTTTTTTTTTTTTTACTCATACTTTTACCATAATTTCACAGCTATCATCTATTTTTCAACTAAAAAGGAGGATTACTACCAGAAACTAGTGAATCCAATCAGAATTTTAGCCCTTTCCTTATTTGGATTGTGGATAGATCTATTGGGTTCACTCCTCTTTCAATGTATTGGGTTAATTTGGTTAATTTAGTGGTTTAATTATCTTAAACCCTAATTCCTAAATTTCTACCCAAAATATTTTGGGGAACCCTGTTAGAGTATCTGGGTATTTACTTGATTAATTAAACAATATTTGTTTAATTATTTAAGTTCCCTTTATCTCTTTTACACTTAAGCTAACTTTAGGTGCATAATAATTAATTCTTTTATTAATTATTATGTGCAAGCCTAGGGTTTTCCCTTTTAGGGTTTCTTGACCTATTAAAGGTTGAGTTCTTTCTTGTCATTGTATGAAGAAGGATTATTATTGACAATACATTTTTGGAGATTATTGAGCTCTCATCTTTTGGAGCATATTTTTCCTTTGTTTTTGTTCCTTTTGTGATTTGTTTCCTTGCTTCTCCTTGTAACAGGTTTTTCAGCTTGCAGAGATCATTTGGGCTCCTATGGTGTTGTATTTTCTCAACTCCAACAAACCCAACTTCTTTCATGCTTATTTATGATTTATTGTCTTAGATGCAATTTGTACAATTTTTAATAATAATTTTTGCAGTCATAGATCTTATTTGAAATTGAATTACATAAATTTAGTGGTTAATTTCACAAAAACCATAATTTATTATATTAAAATTGGCTTCTGGGTTGTGTAGTGTCGTAAATTGCACACCCTTGCTAGGGTGGTACAATTTCACACTTAGGTTAGCACTTGCCTTAGTGTGTCTTGCATCTTGCATTTCTCATTCCCCTTTAAGAGTTTAATTAAATCTAAGGTTATGTCTCATCACTTTACACATTACAAAGTTGGGCCCTTCTACCCTAAGTGTGCCCCTTTTTTCATATTATTCCTCCAATGAATCATTTAATCATAAACCCTAATTATGTCTTATTTCAACCATTTAGGCCCAATTTCACATATCAAAACACCTCAAAATTGGTTGTAACTTTGGGATGCGCTCTAATATCATCATATCTAACGGTTCCAAAAAATTGGTGAAAATTTGGTTAGAGCGTGGCGAGAATGCACATGGTCCATGGCTTTTTTTCCAAAATTTTGGGAACACAATCCTATGATATGATAATGCTTAACCCAAAAATATCAACAGGAAATTCAAATCCTAGGTCAGCCTAAACATGAAATTAAGATCTAGGGTTTCATACTTAAGAGCTCTCTTTCTTCATTTGAAGGGGTCTTCTTCTAAGAATCTAAGAGCAGGTTTTTGGAGTATTAGAGCCTTCTTTGCAGTGAAAGAGTAGATCTTTGAATTTTTCAACAGCATTCACCATTCATCCATCAAACATTCATCAAGCATCATTTTATCAATTGGGGGCTTTTGAAGATGTAGAAGAATAATAGGAGATCACCGACTGACGATTGGCTTGTACCTCTCCCTTGGGGTTGGGTATGGTTTCATGTTGTTTTCATATCTTTTCCTAAGCTTCATTTTGATTTATATTCATGCTTTAGATCACTTTGCATTATGGATTTAGAGCATTTACTTTTTCAATTATAAGAAATTGGGGTTTACTCTTTAGGGTTGCTTTAGGTTGTTTACTTTCATTCTTAGGATCTTGCATATACACAAGGTTCTTGCACACACATTTTCAATACATTATTGGCTATTCGTGGAGGTGGAAATCACCAACATGGGGGTTTGACTAAGGAAAAACCCTATATAGCCACCCCAAACCTTCCTTTTTCAGGTGCAGAAACAGGAATCCAGAAGCAGTTACAGATCTGGAACATGCATCTACACCACCCAAAAACCTTGAAAGTGCATAAATTTGTCAAGGACAGAGGTGTGGCACCCTGTTCATGCCTAGGAAAGGGGTGTGGTGCCCTAGTCCTTCCCTCTGTCAGCAGGACTTGGCAGGACAACAACTTACAGATCTCATAATCGCTCCTGTCAGTTACAGCTCCAAAATTGTAAAATCAAGATAGTGGTGTGGCACCCTAGTCCGGGACTTTTCTGTTCAGATTTCAGACAACAGTGTATCAATTCTTCTTTGATCTGTATTCTCAGATTAGGATTTTCTTGCTTACATACTTTCTAGGTTAGATTGTATTTTGCATCATTCCTCTCTCTCATTTATAGCAAAGGAATAGAAAACCTAAGAGGTAATCCATGGCTCTCTCTTTCTCATAAGAAGTAGTCAACGTGCATTACCTTCGTAGGCTCTTTTGTATTCCATGAGTGTGTATGAGAGTGGGATTAGGGTTTCCATACTTAGTTTCATTTTTTCCCCTACACATCTTTGGTGAACCCGACGTAAACACAATTTAATTTTCATTGCATAGCATTGTTAGATCTGGATCTTGTTTATTTCATTTTCTTTCAAAACATTAAAAGAGAGAGAGAGAGAGAGAGAGAGAGAGAGAGATAAGTTCCTTTCATTTTCCCTATATTGTGTGTTTAAGTATCATGCAATTTTCATTTCAAAATGTCAGATTTCTATTTACAAGAAGTTCATGCTTTTGATGATGTATGCAATTTTGTTGATTATGAGTTTAGTAAGGATGAATTAGATGAATCTCTAGATGATTTTTTGAACCCTAAGCCTTCTAAACCCTCATTTTGTCAAAAGTTAATCACCCTTGTTACTATGCCATTTCGTGGTGATGAGAAAGATAAGTTGAATTATCCCTCTCATGGGTACATTCCTATCAACTCCTCCACTAGATCTAGCAACATAATTGATTCCCATGATTCCCTATATGATGTTATGTCTCCTTTTGAGTCTAAAGATAAGCCTTTCAATCACTACGACCATGCTTTATTGGAATGCCCTTGATGACTTTATGTCTCTACCTAAACTTTCAAACAAGAATAATGCATCTAAAAAGTTAATCAACATGATCAATGTGAATGAACATAGAAAACCACTTTTTATTGTCTAAGGTGCTTATCCTTCTCCAACTTCACCTCTTCCTAATCAACCTCTTTTCATGGTTCAAGGTAGATATGGTTATCATTCCTTTAGTACTCCAAACAAGCCCATCATTACGGTTCAACGAAGGAGTCCCACTAAGAGTCCTTATAGCTATGCTAGATAAATTACTAAGGAGAGTTATAATGCAGCTTCCCATACTTATAACACATGAAAAAATAGGCAACCTAACCCTCCTTTGGTTGTTCCAAATCCTCTACCTGATTCTCAACTCATTCTTCCTCAAGCACCTCATATTTCACAAACTCTTGGTAAGGAATATGATCTTGTCAAACAACTTAAAGCTACTCCTTCCAAGATATCCCTTTGGGATTTACTTCAAACTTCCTTGAGTCATCATGAAATGCTACAAGATGCCTTGAAAACATTGAATGTCCCACCCACAGTGACATCCAATAATATGGATTCCTTGATTCACTCTTTTACATCACCTAAGGCTCAAATTGTGTTTACACAAGATGAGATGCCCTCTACTAAAATTCAACAACAATATGATCCCTTAATGATTGTGGTTATCATAAATAATAGTGTGATAAGGCAAACATTAGTGGACAATGGTTCTAGCCTTAATCTTTGTAGCATTAACCTATTACATAAGATCAATGTTGATACATCTCTTATCAAGCCTGATTCTCTCACTATTTGTGGCTTCAATAATGTTGCTAAATATTCACTAGGTATCATCACCTTGCCTGTTAAGGTAGGTCTTGTTACTTTACCTACTCCTATCCATGTCATGTCTGAACAGTTGACATACAACTTGTTGCTAGGCAGACCATGGATTCATAGCATGCAAGTTTTTCCCTCTACATTGCATAGGCAAATCAAATTCATTCACAACAATACAACATACACCTTGCTAGGTGACACAAGATTTCAAGCTTTTTTACAAACATCAAGTTCTAAATCCTCTTCAATCAATTCTTCCCCAACTGTCTTAGACCATTCCTCTAAAACTTCTATTCTGATAAGTGTGACTAGTTCATCAAACCTGTCTCCTATATCTGGGTCAATCCCTGATGCTTCCTCAAGTGGACCTAAGGTTCTTGAGGAAGAGTCTTCTCAACCTGACTCTACGATTGAGAATACTTTCTCCTAAACAAATTCTTGCAGAAGATGATTGGGGATCCCTTGATTTAAATCCTACTTTCATAGGAGAATACAGAATTCCCCCTAGAGAACCTAAGGTCGAAAAAAAGAAAGAAGAAGAAGAACCTAAAAAGCAATCTACTTTGTCTGGGCCATTAAGTAATAACTCTGTGGCGGCTTCTCAGATTTCATCTCCTTTAGTTTCTAGTCTAGAGGATTTTGCTCCTTCACTTTTCAAAAATCCTCCTTCTTCTTTGGAAATGACTAACCTTTATGGTCCTCGTTTTCATATCCTGGCTAGGTGTGGATATAATGGAAATGAATGTGATGCTCAAGAACAAGGGATTAAAGTTCCCTTGGAAAACAACTTTCATAATATGACATTTGGGCTTGGTTATGATACTTTCAAGCGTACTAGAGCCTCTAAGAGACCATCTATTAGTGTTAATGTAATTTCTGCTTCTCTCTCACTAAAATATCCATAATATGTTGACTTTGACCCTTCTTGTGTCTTTGCTTTGGATGTTTTTTCTACCGATGATTCCTTAGCTGAAATCTTGGGAGCTTATGACAACCTTCCTTGTTATCACCATAATCGTAGTTTTCCCTATTGTTTAAATGCGGAAGCTTACTTTGGGAAAGAAAGAAATAACGATGGGATAGTTAAAGAAATTCCTCAATTAAGAGATACTCCTCAACAAAGCAATCTCCTAATAAATGACACCATTGATATCAAGATGGATCCTTGTGTTGAAGATAAGATCATATGTTAGCATTTTTAGTTTTTTGGCATTTTGCATATAGATTGCATGAATGATATGTTGTCATTGATGTCAATTGAACCGGTAATGGTATTCATATTATTGCTGATATTGTTGTTTTTGATATTGGCTAGTAACTGATAGGAAGAGCTTTGTGGAAGATGTTGTAAACTGGTATGTTAAGTTTGTGAGTTGAACTAGTAAACCAGTGTAAAGGGTTAAACCTTTCTATGCAATGTAACTGGTAAACCCTATTAGTTGTTAAACCCTAACCAATCAAGTTTGTTGGTTTATTATCTGATGAACGATAATGAGGGAGACACGTGTGATCATTGTATGAGGATAAGTTCAGATTATTTTGGCACATTTGTTTGTTGACTAGGGAAGGAGAAAAGTGGATTGCATCTAATGCATAGCGCGTGATGAGTTACAAAGTTCGATGAAGCGATGATCATGGAGCGGTTGGAATTTTCTTGAAGAATGTGAAGAGATTGTTATGATTTCTAATGGTCAAGATTGTACCAACTTGATTGTAATCTCGATGATGAGAATTAGGTTTTTGTTGTGTTATCGACCTAATTTATTTGTATTTAAGGTTGATGAAGTTGTTGGCAAGATTGGCAAAAACCAGTTGAGTGTGTAGTTGCCTAACCGGTGAATGGATCTGCACTTTGAGTAAAGGCAAATTGAAGATTAAAAGGATCTGATCAAGCAAATGTAGTGTTATTCAGACAGATCAAGAAAACCTATTATTTTCTAACAATTACAGCAGAAGTGAAATCCCTTAATTGGGTAAGATCTAACAAGCTTGGTTACTTATTAAATCCTCTAACAAGGTGGTCCATTAGCTTGGATTCTTAAATCCTCTAGCGAGGTTACTCCTAACAGGGTATTGTGCTTTTCATCAAGGCACATTTGTAAATCCCTTAACTGGGTGATTCCTAACCAGAATTAATTCTTAACAGGACTTATTGTAAAGCTTTAATAGGCTTCGCTCCTAACAGGGCGAACTTCAAAAGAGTTCAGATAGCTATCCTTGTGAATCTCATCTCACTATGGTTTTTAGCTATTAGGGTTTTCCACATATAAACATTCGTGTCAAGTGGTGAATGTTTTTGTGGTTATGATCTTATTTGTTGATTTGATTAACTTCTGATAAGGAATGATAACTAGAAGCATTGAGAGATGAATATGTTGAGATATGATTAAGCATTCTTGATGTTTACAAGATTGGAGTTGTTTATTGTTAAGTTGTCATAACAATCAAACCAGTTGATGTCAAGTATTCTTATGAATATTGATCTTGACTATGATATGTTTACTTTGTGTGATTGAATTTGAGTTTGGGAACTTTGAATCAGTTTTTCATTATACCGATTCAACCCCCCTCTCAGTATTCTACCGGATACTTATTCTTTCATCATACTATCATCATCAAGATAGGGAAATGTCTTGACGAAGAAGAGCAAAAACAATATGTTGAGTTGTTACATAAATTTCCTGAGATCTTTGCTTGGATATATTCTGACATGCTTGGCATAGATCCTAAGATTGTCACTCATAACATTGTCCTAATTCCTAATGCTAAACTTGTGAAGAAAAAGATTTGAAAGATTCACCCTAAGGTGGCATTACTTGTTAAAGCTGAGATTGAAAAATTGTTGGATGCTAGATTCATTCATCCTATCGATTATTCCCCATGGATTTCAAACATTGTGGCAGTGGCTAAAGCTGAAAACAAGATGAGGATGTGTACTGATTTTCGTGATTAGAACAAGGCCTCTTTAAAAGATGATTTTCCCCTCCTGAATATTGATATGATAGTGGATTCAGTAGCAGGGCATGCTTTATTGTCCTTTATGGATGGTTTCTCGGGATATAATCAAATTTTCATCAATCCCCAAGATCAATATAAAACTAGTTTCACAACTCCTTTGGGTACATTTTGTTGGATTGTGATGCCTTTTGGATTGAAAAACACATGCGCAACCTATCAGTGTTCTATGACTCTCATTTTCCATGATTATATGCATAAGACCTTAGAAGATTACGTTGATGACATCTTAGCCAAATCTGTGCTTTGTACAGATCATTTTAAGATCCTTCATCAAATCTTTGAGAGAATTCGTAAGTACAACATGCGTTTGAATCCCCGGAAATGTGTTTTTGGTGTAGATACTGGAAAAATATTAGGATTCATAGTTTCACATCATGGCGTTGAGGTGGATACAAAAAAGATAGATGCTATTGTTAGCATGCCACCTCCTAAGAATGTTTCTCAATTAAAAAGTTTGCAAGGAAAGATCCAAGCTATTTGTAGGTTTGTTTCTCAATTTGTGGATCGTATCTTTCCCTTCACACAATTGCTTAAGAAAAATATGACTTTCCAATGGAATGAGGATTGTTGTCAAGCATTCGAAGACTTAAAAACCTATTTGGCCAATCCTCCTATTATTCATCCTGTTGATCCTACTAAGCCTTTTCTTCTATGCACCACTGCTTCCCCTCAAGCTCTTACAGCCTTATTGGCACAATGTGATAAAGATGGTAGAGAATGTCCAGTTTATTACATAAAACGCACTCTACTTGATTACGAAGTCCAATATTATGTGATAGAAAGATAGTTCCTTGCTTTAGTCTTTACAACCCAAAAGTTGAGGCATTATCTCTTGAATGTTGAGATTCATGTTATTGTTAAATTTGATCCTCTTAAACATCTTTTCTCCAAAACCAATCTTTCTAGACACTTAGCTAAGTGGGTTATGATGTTGATCGAGTTTGACCATACATCGTTGTGGAGGTCTATGGATCAGGTGCTTACAGGATAGCAGATGCGGAAGGTACACCTCTCAAGGAACCCATAAATATTATGCACCTTCATAGATACTATGCCTAATTCTATTTTTCTCTCTCTTTCTTTCTTTCTAGTCTCCTTTTTGTTCTCTCTCATATCTTTGTAAAGCGGAAAAATCGAACCCTAGTCATTCTCCCCTCCCCAACTCCAAGGAGAGAGAAGGGAGAGTCACTAGGGTTGATGGTTTTCACTTAGGAGGGACTTTACATTCAAAAGAGGGGTTGAAACCCACAAGATCCAATCCCACGCAATGCAAGATTGGATTCTATATGAGTTTCAAGGGTTAAGACATCAAGGATACCCTCTTTTGTAAAGAAATGTAGATAGGATGATTGAACTAGGAATGCATGTAAAGTAGGAAAGATTCACTTATAAACAGAGATAGGGACATGGGATGAAGCTGCGGACCTGGAATTAGTAGTAAACTGTCGAGACGGTGCTGTTCTGCAAATTTGAGCGAAAGTTGATGGGACGATGGCGCTTGGCGTGCACACGGTCCTCCGAAAAATCCGCAAAACAAAGGGGGATTTGTTCGTCTCTGCACAAGGATTCCAGATCTTCAATTACAGCCGCGTACCTGCAACCTACACATAGAAAAGAGAAGACGATTGGGGGGTTAGGGATGAGGGGTTTGCCTTTAGGTCAAACCCCAGTTTTGGAATTAACCAAGAAATGAGAATGCTATAAATGTAAATGTTTGTAATGTAAACAAGTACTGATACCTTGTTGTAAGAATGTTTGTATTCTTACATGCGAAGGTGTAATGTATGTAGTATGTAATGTGTTGTAAGTGATCTCCTCTTCAATGGTTGAATCCTTGTCTTGAATGCAACACTTAGCCTTGAATGGAGACTTAAAATGCTCAATTGCTTGAAGGAATGCTTGAATGCTTGAATGCTTGAATGTTTGAATATTGCTTTTGCGCCTTGCTCACATATGTCCTCCTCTTTCTCTCCCTTTCTAGGAGAGGAAAATTAGTTTATATACTTGTCAATTAGGGCTGATAGACTGATTTTCCCGACCTTAGGCCGACCAGGAAACATTATTTTCCAGTTTGCAAACTTAAAGACCCGAAGCCCCATAAGAGACCGGGCCCAAAATAGGGCCAAGGACCAGGGCGCTAGGTGCCCTAGTCCTGAAGGACCAGGGCACTAGGTGCCATGGTCCCACCTCCAGGGGCAGTAGGGTGCAAGGAGGGATCAGGCCAGGGTGCAGAAAAATGCAGTTTTTGATGTTATAAGCAAGTTTCGGGGTCTCCATTCAGGTTCCATGTTGCATCGCCATCGTGAAGACCCAAATGCAGTCGAAATTGCAAGTGTCACAATTTTAGGACGCTACATTTAGCCCCCACTTTAGCAGGAGTATAAGCGTACGCTCATACTTCCGGTAAAGTACAAGGAAACAACATTGAAAAACTTTCACCACGTCAAGGAGGCAAGATACACCAAGCCCCCAGTGGACTAAGGATCTTACGAATTTGATTGACAAAGTAAAAGGGAAGATCACGAGGGAGAACCATGACTGTCAGTAGTAAGGTTCCCTCACTATGAGTCATGCAAGAAAGATATCAAAAATTTTCAAGGCAAAGCTAAATTTGTCAAGAAATTTTCAAGTATCTTGAAAAGATATGGACGGGATGTATGCCCCCCTACGTTAAAGCGATCACACATGCCTCACCGGGGGTGATTGCTTTAAAGTAGTGATACATATAAGAAATGAGAAAGGAGCACGTTATCAAAAGGATTTAGCCCCCAAGTGTGAGATAAGCCCAAGGATAATAGACACAGAACACAAAGCACAAGGTGACTTCGCTTTCCTCGGGGTCAGTATGTTGTATGATAATTCATGTATATCATATGTATGTATGCATAATTGTTCTTCATTCCCCAATCAAGGAAGGTCACCTAGAAGAAGGGAACACGTGTCTTTTGAGTCAACATGAGAGAGACCAAAAGAGATCTCAATGTTTTGCATCGTCCTCAAGTAGACAACACTAAGGACAACAAATAGAAGAATGAGAATAACACATAGAAGAAGTAACAAAAGAGACGAGGAAAGAATCTGCTATGCTAATGAAACTAGTCTAGCACGTCATCTACTCCCCGATCTTGCTGATCAGTATTTCGGGAAGGTAGGAAACACGCTAGAGGAGGAACATCCAACACAGCAGATGGAGCTATCACAAGATCCAAACAAGGGCTATGTTCATATCCCAAGCCGCGGTGTTCTTGTCTAAGAGCTAGGATAAGTGCTTTAGAAAATGCGTTAGATAAATGGTTATCAACATCAACATATTCATATTCACTATCAGAATGAACAGGAGTAACATTTTCATCATGAATAACATTTTCATCTATATCATCATCAAGATTTATAAAAATAGGATCTTTAACTCGCACAGGATCAAGACCATCATGCATCTTATGTTTAGGAGATTTCGGCTCAATCGTCGGCTGAGGAGAAAATGGAATAATATTGGCTGAATGTGTTTTTGGGGATTGCAAAGTTTGAGAAGCAGCTGCCTGAGCTCTAAGACGACGCTTTCGTCGGCGTTCACGTGCAGAACGATTTCATCTAGTCTTAGTAGGAAGTTGCGAAGATTGAGGAGGAGGAATGTTCTCATCCTTATCACTTGGGTGTTTAGGTTGTGGTCTCTTAGGTTGAACAATAGGAGAAGAGAAAGGTCTCTTCTCTCCATAAGAGGAAGGAGGAGGAACTGCTCCATATAAGGGAGGAATATTTGGTTTAGGAAGGAGACCAAGTCCATCATGACGAGGAGGTATAGGTCTACTTTTAGGAAGTTTATTAATCATAGGCATAGTCACATCCATAGGGATGGGTTGGGAATCTTCTTGAGGAAAGACATTGGTTTTATCTTTCAAAGGAAGAACTTCCTTCTCAAGAACGATAGGAATGTCAAGTTTGGGTGTTCTAGGTTCACTTAGAGATAGGATCATATCTTTTTTCCACTTTTGATAAGATTTAAAAAGATGATCACTTCGCGGAGGAAGAGATTGGAATTGTTTAGGCCAAAAGTAATCAATAGGAACGCTAGAAGTTCTTTCAGCTGGTTTAAAGAGGCTATGATTGATAGTAACAATTTCACCATTATGGGGAAATTTCAAGCACTTGTGAATAGGAGAAGCAACAGCTTTCATGGAAGATAGCCAAGGATAGCCTAGCTTCACATGAAATTGTTCAGATGATGGAATAATAGAAAAGTCCACATCAAGGGATTTGTTATGGACCTCAATAGGTAATGTAATAGAACCAATTGCAGGAGAAGAAAATGCATCAAATAATTTCACAACCACATTTGTTTCGTCATAGATCACTTGATTCAATTGCAAAGTAAAAAGAAATTCTTCAGTAATGACATTAACCATGCAAGAAGGATCAATAAGCACTCCACGGCAAGGTGCATTCTTGACTTTTGCAACTATATATAAAGGACAATCAGGTGCCCTGATAGTTTCATTGGAATCAAATGTGATGGAAGGTTCTTTAGGGATTTTCTGCTGCTCTACAAAGTTAATCACATTCAGAGTCATAGACACAAGATCATCAGGTGAGACAGAGGAATCAGTAGTATCAATCGCATTAGAGGTATGAGAAGGCAATGGATCAGTAAAAATCTTAAGATTTTGGTTAGGAGGGGCTACAGATGTGTTGCCTTTATCATTCACACCAGAAACAGAGATAGTATTATTATCAATCAAATCTTGAATTTTACCCTTCAAAGCAAAACATTTTTCAGTATCATGCCCAGGATGACGATGAAATTGACAAAAAGATTTGTTATCAAAATAGGGTGAATTAATCTTTGCAGGATCTATTTGCCTTATAGGAGGAAGGGTAAGCACATTTTGTTCCAATAACTTATTCATAATACTATGCAATGATTCATTCAAAGGAGTAAACTTTCTTTCTTTCTTGAAAAACTTAGAAATAGGAGGCACACCTGATGCTGCATTCACATTGTTATTGATGATGTTTTCATTGAATTTAATGGACTCTCTGTTCGGTTTAAACTTCCCAAATGGTTGTTGACTACTATCACCCTTATCACTCGGAGCCATAGGATTTGCTTGTTCCATTTGACTCACAGTTAGTTGATAATTGTGAAGAGTTGCGCACAACTGTTGGAAAGAAGTAAACTCAGAAAACAGGAGTTTTTCTCTAATATCTTTTTGTAAATTAGAAATAAAGATTCTTTGAATATCATTGTCAAGCACTGGAAAGGAAATTTGAGCATACAAATGCTTATATCTACCAATGAAATCAGTCACTTTTTCTTTAACACCTTGTTTACAGTGCATTAAATCAATCAAAGTAACTTTAGGACTTATATTGTTTTGAAATTGTTGAATAAAAGCATTTGCAAGTTGTTCGAAAGAAGTAATAGAATAGGAAGGCAACGAGCAATACCATTGTAGGGCTTTATCTCTTAATGTTCTAGTAAACAGTTTTGCAAGCAACCTTTGGTCATAAGCAAAATCAGTACATATTGTTTGAAAGGTCTTAACATGTGTTAGAGGATCACCCTTACCATTATAAAGCTCCAAATGTGGAATTTCAACATGTTTAGGGGGGATAGCTCGAACAATGTCAAGAGAAAGTGGGCTCGCGACATCAAATGTGGGCACACTAAACTTAGATTGATTCATAGAGGCAATTTGTTGTTGTAAAGAAGAGACAGTTTGTGCAAGATTGTTAATGGTCGCTTCAGTCGAAGAGTTCATATTAGACGTGTTAGATTGTGATGGAGATGTTATGTTATTGAAAGAAGGTAGAGAGTAAGGTGGTGGGACACTATGATAGTTAGTCATAGGAGATGATTGGAAAGGAGGAACACTACAAGGAGGAATGGAAGGGTTAAATGAATTTCCCCCTTGCATCATGTTTATTTGTGGAGATATAATAGGAACACTCATTGAAGGAATGAATGAAGAAGTCGGATTGAATGAAGAAGAGGGATTGCCCCCATGACTAGTGATCATAGGAGGAATGTCTTGTATTGAAGTAGTCATTATGTTTGATGTAAAAGTAGGTATACTAGCAATAGGAGTTGTCAAAGGAATATAATGATTAACTTGAGTAGGAGGTTGTGTGTAACTTAAGGTTTCGGCACAACTTTTCATAGGCATCACATTTGAATCCACAATGTGTGCAATACCATGCAAAATATCAATTCCATTCTTATCACTTTGAACCATACGTTTTAGACCCTCAATTAAAGGAAGAGCTTGACTATCAGGGTATTCTTGAGACATCCATTGTTGAAAATCATCAAATTGGTTATCCAATTTTGAAAGTTGTTCTACAGAAACCTCATGGAGAGCTTCTTCATCATTAAGAGGATTAGAGGAATTACCCATGTCCTCGTTAAAAAGGCCATTCAAATTAGGTTCCATCTCCTCGGTAATTACACCTTGGAAGGACTTAATTCTAAGGCTTTGTCTAACGGGAATAGTGTAAGTAGGGCTTATTGTTGTAAAACTCATGCACTAAAGAGAGAGAGAAGATTTTGAATTTTTAGAGGTAGCAAATTTCAATAAAATCAGCCAATCTCCTAGATTTAAGTTGTTAAATGCAATCAGGACAATCTCCCGAAATTTCGGAAAAAATGTCCGGGACCGTGGCGAACGGAGTGCACACGGTCCTTGCAACTTTTTCCGAAATTTTTAGGGATGAAAGTTATGATGATTTTAAAGCTAATCTGAAAAAATTGAGTGATTTTACGACCTGTAGATAGGCCAAATTAAAGTTGCAATCTCAAAATTGAACCCTACCAAGATTGTTGAAAAATGTAAAATTTGAATTTTGAAAAAGAGAGGGAAACTGAAATTTTGAATTTTATGAATTTAGAGGGAATGCTGAAAGCAATGCAAGTTTTGAAATTTAAAAGTTGACTCGATTTCATGCAAAATTCAAATTTGAAAGTGGAAATCAAAGTGGTTGTAATTAAACAACTAACTTCAAAAGTCACAAATTGTAAAAATTTGAATAAAGCACTGAAATTTCGGATGAATGCTAACACACTTTTTAGATTTAGGACTGTAAGAAACACAATTTTGACATGAATTTTAATTTCAACAATTTTTGAATGATTAGAAGCCTCAATCCAAGCAATCGCTAGACCAACTTTGACTGTAATTTTGAAAGTGTTAAAATTGATAAAATTAGCCAAAATTCTGGATTTTAGCAGAAAAATACAGTAAGATCTAGCTCCCGAAATTTCGGAAAAAATGTCGGGGACGATGGCACTCGGGGTACACACGGTCCTCGCAACTTTTTTCCAAATTTTCAGGGATGAAAGATATTGTGATTTTATTGCGGAATCCAAAGTTACAGCCGATTTGGAGGTGTTTTGATCAGTGAAATTATCAGTCAAAGGTTGAATCAAGAAGGTCTTAAAAATTAGGGTTTTGACCACTTAATTTTCAGAATTAAAGCACAAATATGAATTGACAATTTGCAATAGAAGGGTAGATCTGAAACAAGCATTAACAATTAAACATTCCACAAGTTTAATTACTAAAAAGAAAATTTTAGGGTTTTTATGCAATCAACCTCTAAAATTTGCATAAGATCAAACATGGAAATGTAATTAAGGAAACAAAATTTTCAGATCTAACCATGAATAATCAGAATGAGGATGTTCACATCGGGTTCACCAAAATGTAAAGTGGAAAAATTGAACCCTAGTCGTTCTCCCCTCCCCAACTCCAAGGAGAGAGAAGGGAGAGTCACTAGGGTTGATGGTTTTCACTTAGGAGGGACTTTACATTCAAAAGAGGGGTTGAAACCCACAAGATCCAATCCCACGCAATGCAAGATTGGATTCTATATGAGTTTCAAGGGTTAAGACATCAAGGATACCCTCTTTTGTAAAGAAATGTAGATAGGATGATTGAACTAGGAATGCATGTAAAGTAGGAAAGATTCACTTATAAACAGAGATAGGGACATGGGATGAAGCTGCGGACCTGGAATTAGCAGTAAAATGTCGAGACGGTGTTGTTCTGCAAATTTGAACAAAAGTTGACGGGACGATGGCGCCCGGCGTGCACACGGTCCTCCGAAAAATCCGTGAAACGAAGGGGGATCTGTTCATCTCTGCACAAGGATTCCAGATCTTCAATTACAGCCACGTACCTGCAACCTACACACAGAAAAGAGAAGACGATTGGGGGGTTAGGGATGAGGGGTTTGCCTTTAGGTCAAACCTCGGTTTTGGAATTAACCAAGAAATGAGAATGCTATAAATGTAAATGTTTGTAATGTAAACAAGTACTGATACCTTGTTGTAAGAATGTTTGTATTCTTACATGTGAAGGTGTAATGTATGTAGTATGTAATGTGTTGTAAGTGATCTCCTCTTCAATGGTTGAATCCTTGTCTTGAATGCAACACTTAGCCTTGAATGGAGACTTAAAATGCTCAATTGCTTGAAGGAATGCTTGAATGCTTGAATGCTTGAATGTTTGAATATTGCTTTTGTGCCTTGCTCACATATGTCCTCCTCTTTCTCTCCCTTTCTAGGAGAGGAAAAGTAGTTTATATACTTGTCAATTAGGGCTGATAGACTGATTTTCCCGACCTTAGGCCGACTAGGAAACATTATTTTCCAATTTGCAAACTTAAAGACCCGAAGCCCCATAAGAGACCGGGCCCAAAATAGGGCCAGGGACCAGGGCACTGGGCGCCATGGTCCTGGGGGACCAGGGCGCTGGGCGCCATGGTCCCACCTCCAGGGGCAGTAGGGTGCAAGGAGGGATCAGGCCGGGGTGCAGAAAAATGCAGTTTTTGATGTTATAAGCAAGTTTCGGGGTCTCCATTCAGGTTCCGTGTTGCATCGCCATCGTGAAGACCCAAATGCAGTCGAAATTGCAAGTGTCGCAATTTTAGGACGCTACAATCTTTTTCTTCAAAATTGGGTAATATGTTAGCATATCTTCATTAGAGTATGTAAAATAAATGATGTTATATTGTTTGGTCTACATTACTTAATTCTTGACAAGCATGTTTCATTACTATGTTGTTTGTCTTGGACTCTTTTTATGTAAATTGTAATGGATTTACATTTCATATGTGCTAGCATGTTATATAATTTATTATGTGAATTATATCATGTTGTGTTTAATTAGAGTTAATTAAATCATATTAGTCATATAGTTCTCATGCTTAATACATTCTTCTTTGACATCATCACAGTAGCATTTGATTAAATACTTAGTTATTTAATTAAATCACACATCTATCAATTTAATCATGAAGCATTGAGAAATCAATCATATGGAAATTAAATCAGATATACATGCTCATTACTCAATATGCTTCTTCTAATCTAAGCAATGTGTACATTGTTTATGCATTTAAAATAACATAATCATGAGTATCATCATATATACATCAATACATCAAAGTCATCTCCTATCCTTAGGACTAGTAGTGGGAGGATGGTACCTAGATGCCCCCTCCTAATCTGGCCATGGGGGTGGCCCCATGGAGGTGTATCGTGATACAGACCGCGAGTGATTCCATGAGGAGCTCCTACAATCTCTCTCCATCAAGATACCTCAGTATGTGGTTGCCTCTGTCTGTGATGCCGCTAGGTCACGCCATCTATCGTAGTCTCTCTCGTAGGACCTCCACCTCCATCTGAATTGGGGAGAAAAGGTCACTGTGTCGTCCTGCACTCCTCTAGGATGTATGTGCTATCTGTGTACAACTCAGAACATGTGCAATTACAATAAGGTTTGTCACTGCATTCTGAATCAGAGAACGCCACTCTTGGATGGTAACTACAAGATAGAAAGAAATTTGTCATCAGTAACATTCTGTATCATCAAATTTAAAATAAGTAGGATGCATATGTTAATCAATAACAAGGCACATTACCTGGATCTCCCTCTCCCCAGTGAGGATCATGGATAGCGACTGCCTGAGACTGAGACCCGCTAGGCTCTCCCTTCTCGTACTATCTCTATATAGTCAGTGTGGGTCGATTGGAATCAAGATCAGGACCCCTTATGGGATCCCCCTCTGCCTGCCATAGGAGACTCAGTGGGTCCAGGGCTCTGGTATCCTCTCTGGAGTGATGAACTATACCTGACTCATCCTCCTCATCATCATCCTCCTCATCCTCCTTGTCCTCCTTGTCCTCCTCATCCACATCCTCCTCATCCTCATCCTCCTCCTCCTCCTCCTCCTCATCACCTCCATCATGATCTCCCTCTCTAGTATCACGATCGCATCTGTCTTTGCTTGCCTCCTTCTCCTCTGTGTTGTCACCCTGATCATCTAAATCCTCCTTGGATGCATCAGATTCCACTTCATCAGTTGACTGTCTCCATGGTTTGGGATTCCCTCCAGGGAAACCTACTGGGAAAATAGCTTCAGGGTATGTTCTCCTCCACCATGTGATGTATCGTCGGTGTGTGCCTGAATCATCTCTATAATCTGTCGCTATTTCCTGATCTAACCCATCTGAATCTGTGATGTCGATCTCATCACTCGTAGGCCTAGGAATGGCTCTTAGCCTTGGCATCACTCATGAGTGTTGGATGTATACATGCATGTCAATAGGAATGCACTTCTCAAACCCAAACAGTCACTGAACTTGGTCGAAGTAGAAGGGAATGACTATGTGGCTATATCGTCCCTCTAACAGACGGTTCCTCTGCATGCTGACCATCTGTCTACGTAGCCCTACCCACATGGACATCCTGAGTTAGGGTCTCCATATGATCCTACCCACTGTCAATCTATCCATTCTCAACCTCCAATATAGGAGATCACTGAAACACCACTCACAGGTAAGAGGATAAGCATATACACTAGGCTTCTCTAGGACTAGCTCTATGGGGGCTCCACCAGGTCTAGTGCATGTGATATGCTCAAACATCCACACCTGTAGTAGTGTGCATGTCATAAGGCTGCATCCCTATCTAAACACATACTCTCCCAGGTCATGATATAGATGTGCAAGCATGCTCTAACCCCAAGAGTATACTCTCTTGTGTCTCCATATCTTGTATGGCATAGATGATTCCTCCATGCATAAGTGTGTCATGCCCATTGGGGCACACGGTTAATGCAAGGGTCACAATCATGAGTCATCTTACCAATGGAACCTCACCTGTAGGGTGTAGGAGCCAGCTGAACATAATGCAACCCCTCATCTTGCTATGTATCACTCTCCCCACAGCATATACCTTATCTCTCTTGTAATCCTCCTCTATGTGGTCGGATCGATATCTAACAGTCTCTCCTCTAATGGGTAGGCACAAAATACGGTATACATCCTCTAGGGTGATCATCATCTCCCCCATAGGTAGTGAGAATGTCAAGGTATCTACATCCCACCTCTCCATCAACACCATCAGCATAGCAGAATGGAATCAAATGGTCGGTATGGTCATCGCATCCCACAAACCTACTGCATGTAACAAATCTCTCTCTCCTGTTGTCTGTCTTGGGATCTACTCCCGAAGGCTCCTAAAGGTGAGACCAGCACTATGCTCATGGACGTACGGTAGTGTCTGCAAAAATACAAAGCAATCTCTCATCAGTAATTGATCAATGATCTATCATCATATAATCAATGCAATCATTCTATCATTTCTAGCATTCATCGCCTAATCTTGTGTTGTCGTTGGTCACCCCGAACAGGGACCAGGGTGCCCTGTATGGACCAAGGTGCCCTACTGGGACCATGGTGCACTACTAGGACCATGGCACCCAGAGGGTACCATGGCGCCCTACTGGGACCATGGCGCCCAGAGGGGACCATCGCACTTAGAGGGGACCATGGCATCCAGAGGGGACCATGGCACCCTAAGAGGACCAAGGTGCCCTAGGACCCCTAGGTGTCCAAAGCATGGGCCCCAACCCAAACTAGGTGATGACATCATCACTTCTTAAAACTATGAAAACATGACAAAGTCAAATATAGTCAATGAAAAGTCAACTCACCTTGTCGAGCAGTCGGCCGACGAGTACAAACTGGCATAGGATCTCCATCTTCTTAGGTCGCTCAGGTCGGCATCGAGGCATGATGGCTTGTATGTGGGCTCCTCTGCAGTGAATAGTGACAAAAGGTTAGAAAGTGACAAATGAAGGTGTCACTTTCATATTTATGTATTATGCACTTTTTGACTTTATGTTTTTAAGTTAAAACCCTAATTTCTGCACTTTTTCTTCAATCTATCATATCTTGAGCTAGGAAGCTTCGATTCTTGCACCATCGGTAGTGTTGGAATTGTGAGTTTGCCCTCTTGCTTTGCATTAGTTCCATAATATGCTTGGATGTGTAATCAAGCCTTGTTGTGAACTTGCTTCATCAAAATCTTTATCACAATTCGCTGTGGAAAACATGATACCCTATTTCACCTCACAAATAAGCAAATCAAAATAGGGGGGAATATAGCTACGCAGTAATTTCATCACCTTCCTTAGTAAGCATTAGGTGATTTTGTGATCTAACATGGGTTTTTGTGGGGTGTGGTTCCTAACTGTGTACTGTAGATACCGTTGGGGGCTTCGTTCAACAATTCATGGATATATCATTTCTTCAAATGATGTTTACTTTTCTATACTTTAGCTTACATATGCACGTATTGTCATATGACCTCTAAAGTGGGGGCTAAATGTAGTGTCAAAAATTGTACATCCTTGCTAGGGTGGTACAATTTCACACTTAGGTTAGCACCCACCTTAGTGTGTCTTGCATCTTGCATTTCTCATTCTCCTTTAAGCATTTAATTAATTAATTTAATTAAATCTAAGGTTATGTCTCATCACTTTACACATTACAAAGTTGGGCCCTTTTACCCTAAGTGTGCCCCTTTTCATATTATTCCTCCAATGAATCATTTAATTATAAACCCTAATTATGTCATATTTCAATCGTTTAGGCTCGAAATCGGCTATAACTTTGGGATGCGCTCTAATATCATCATATCTAACAGCCCCAAAAATTTGGTGAAAATTTGGTCGGACCATGGTGGGAATGCACATGGTTTGTGGCTTTTTTCCCAAAATTTCGAGAGCACAATCCTATGATATGATAATGCTTAACCCAAAAATATCAACAGGAAATTCAAATCCTAGGTCAGACTAAACATGAAATTAAGATCTAGGGTTTCATACTTAAGAGCTCTCTTTCTTCATTTGAAGGGGTCTTCTTCTAAGAATCTAAGAGCAGGTTTTTGGAGTATTAGAGACTTCTTTGCAGCGAAAGAGTATATCTTTGAAGTTTTCAACAACATTCACCATTCATCCATCAAACATTCATCAAGCATCATTTTATCAATTGGGGGCTTTTGAAGATGTAGAAGAACAATAGGAGATCACCGACTGACGATTGGCTTGTATCTCTCCCTTGGGGTTGGGTATGGTTTTATGTTTTTTTCATATCTTTGTATAAGCTTCATTTTGATTTATATTCATGCTTTAGATCACCTTGCATTGTGCATTTAGAGCATTTACTTTGTCAATTATAAGAAATTGGGGTTTACTCTTTAGGGTTGCTCTAGGTTGTTTACTTTCATTCTTAGGATCTTGCATATACACAAGGTTCTTGCACACACATTTTTAGTACATTATCAGCTATTTATGGAGGTGTAAATCACCAACATAGGGGTTTGACTAAGGCAAAACCCTATATAGCCACCCCAAACCTTCCCTTTTCAGTTGCAGGTACAAAAACAAGAATCTGGAAGTAGTTACAGATTTTGAACAAGCATCTACACCACCCAGAAACCTCAGAAGTATAGAAATATGTCAAGGACAAGGGCATGGCACCCTAGTCCTGCCCTAGATAGGGGCATGGCACCCTGGTCTTGCTCTTTGTTAGTAGGACATGGCAGAACAACAACTTAGAGATCTGAGAATCCCTCCTGTCAGTTGCAGCTCCAGAATTGCAGAATCAAGATAGTGACATGGTACCCGGGTCCCAGACATTTCTACTCAGATTTCAGACACAGATTCACCTCTGATCTTGCCTTCTAACATGTACTTTTTAACAATGTATCAGTTGTTCTTTGATCTGCATTCTCATATTAGGATTTGCTTGCTTACTTACTTTCTAGGTTAGATTGTATTTTGCATCATTCCTCTCTCTCATTTACAGCAAAGGAATAGAAAACCTAAGAGATAATCCATGGTTCTCTCTTTCTCATAAGAAGTAGCCGACGTGTGAAACCTCCCTAGGCTCTTTCATATTCCATGAGTGTGTATGAGAGTGGGATTAGGGTTTCCATACTTAGTCTCACTTTTTCCCCTATATAGGTTGTATAGTTTTTCAATTGTGTTTTCAAATTTGTTTATAATGACATGTTATCTAATATTCAAAATCATAATTCAAATTTCTTAATTAATTGGTTAATCAATCATTTTTACAATAAATTGCATTGTTTTATCAAAGTTGTCAATTTTTACATCAAATTATCCCTCCTTTGTGCATTATTTTTTTCACCATTAGTTCTACATACAATATTCTAGTGAGAAGTTGTAGACTTAAGGCTTCCCAAGGTTTAAATGCTAAGGATATGGAGCTTCAGTTAGATAACTTATTTCATGAGAATGTTGGTGCTTCCTTTAATCCAACAAATGACATCATTTATCCCCATACTTTTCATATTTCTCATGATGTGGATGAATCACTAACTAGGGTTACCATTGACCAATTGGAGAAGATTGACAATGAATTTGAAAATATTCAACAATGGATGAGTCAACAATACCCAAAAAGTGAAACAATCCCCTTGCTTGAAGGATCAAAAAGAATGTTACAAAGTGATAAGATAGGTGTGGATTTGTTACATGGCCTTTCTCATATTGTTGACACTAATATCGTGGCAATAAAAAGTGATGTTGAAGTCCTTGGTTACTCTCAACCCACTAGTCAAGTTAACCATTTCATTCCTATGCCTACATCCTTGCCTAGTGTGCCTACATTTACATCTTCTAGATCATGACTACTTCCACACAAAATGTTAATCCTACACATGTTAGCCAATGGGGAAATCCTATCAATCAATATTCTTACATACCTCCTTCTATGAGTCTTCTATTTGTTTCACAACCATCTCCCATACCAACATACCATAATGTTCTTTTTAATCCTTCTAAGACTTGAGAGAAGCTGCTAAGGCTATGATGATGTTGGTGAAGGATGCGGAGGAGTATAAAGTTTTTATCTGATATGTAATATTGGTCTTTGTTTGCCAGTCTCTTGTTGGCTTTGTGTTGTCCCTTTCCCTTGCTACTATTTTTTCTGCTGGTCTTTTGCAACTTTTATGTCTTTGTTCTGTTCTCTCTAGCTTCTTTCATGCTTATCTTTTCGTAGTGTAAGCGGGTTTCGGGTCCCTTAAAACTTGATTTTTCTTAATAAAAAACATACCATAATGTTCCACCTCCATATTCTCAACCTCCACCTACATACAACAATGTTACTCCTCCCTCACAATCCAACATGTCTAATTTCAATCCATCCACTGAAGCAACCATCAATAACTTAGCCCAAATTGTTACATCCCTACAACATCAATTGGCATCCTTTACTAAATCCAAGTTCAATGTTCCCATAGTTGATGTATCAAGCCCACTATCTGATGACATTGTCTGTGCAATTCCTCCTAAACATATGGAAGTCCCTCAATTGGAGTTGTACAATAAAAAAGGTGACCCCTTGACTCATGTGAAGACATTTCAAACTTTGTGTAGTGATTTTTCTCATGACCAAAGACTTATAACTAAATTATTTACTAGAACCTTTAGAGATAAAGCTTTGCCATGGTATTGTTCTTTGTCTCCTTATTATATTACTTCATTTCAATAATTGGCTAATGCTTTCATTCAAGAATTTCAAAATAACAGTGGTCCTATGATTAATTTGATTGATTTGATTCATTGTAAGCAAGGAGTTAAAGAAAAAGTGATTGATTTTATTCGTAGATATAAACATTTTCATTCTCAAATTTCTTATCAAGTGCCTGATCATGATGTTCAAATAATTTTTATTGCTAATTTACAAAAGGTCAATAAAGATAAGTTTTTATTTTATGAGTTTACTTCCTTTGCGCAATTTTGTGTAGTGCTTCAAAATTATCAACTTCAAGTGAGTCAATTTGAATCATCCTCTTCAATGGTTCCAGTTGATAAGAATGAGAATTCTCAACAATTGTTTGTGAAGCTCAAACCCAACAACAGTTTTATCAAGCTCAATTATAACACCAATACTCAAGTGGCAACCACAACATTAGGTGTGGCCCCTTTTTCCAAATACTTTAGAAAAGAATTAACTCCTCTTTCTGAGTCTTTGAATATTATAATTTTGAGGTTAATGAATGCTAATGTGTTGCAACTTCCTCCCATTAAACCTATTGACACTTTCAAACCATTGCCACCTTACCATGATCCTAAATCTTTTTGTCAATATCACTATCAACCTGGCCATTGTATCGAGAAGTGTTACAAGTTGAGAAATAAGATCCAGTAATTCATTGATAACAATACTATATTTGTAGTTGTCATCAATGACAAAGGAAATAAATCATTAGCTTCTCCTAATCAAAACCTCCAAATCTTCACCAAGTTGTTGTCATCTCATTCTACCAATGTTGTTTAGTCTTGGTCTCTTGATTTTTATCTTAATAACCTTCATTTATAATATAATAATGTTGTGAACTTTGTTGACAAATATACACCTTCAAAAGACACATGCATTACTTTTGATCCCAATGAGACTATTGTTACACCTAACGACCCATTATATATCACTATGAAGATCAAAGACAAACTCGTGAGGGGTTCTCATTGATCCACCATGTATGGTGAATGTGATTACCGAAGAATATCTTTATATTTTACAATTGCATCAAGTTACATATGATGAATTTAATGTAGTGGTCAAGGTGTATGATGGTTTCTCTTTCCCTACTATTGGTTCTATTACTCTTCCCATTGAGGTTGGTACTAAATTTTTAGATGTCACCTTTGCTATTATTTCTATATCAGATCAATTTCATGTGAAGTTGGGACATCCTTGGTTCTCTTCCATAAAATTTATCCCTTCTACAATCCATAAATGTTTGAAATTCCCTCATAATGTCACTATCATAATAATTAATTATATCCTTTACCAACCAACAACGAAGCATGGAAATTTTAATCTTGATTAATTTTGGCCTAAACAACCCAAGCCTCTTAAGCCTCAGAATGACATCCTTTTCTTATCTTATCAAAAATGGAAAAATAAAATGATCATGTCCTTGAGTAAACCTAAAGACCCTATACCTTCTATTCCTTCTATATATGCCTCAGTCCCGCCTCCTTCTTCATATAAAGGGAAACCCTTGGCATCAAGTCTCTCTCAACCTATTGGAGTTTCCTTTGTTCCTCCTCCTATAAGGGAAGAAACAAATCCTATGTCCATTGATCCTAAACCTTCACAAGTCTCATCTAAAACTTAAAGGAATCATTGTGCGAGAGAATGCCACCCAAGACACCATGCTAAGACTCATGAGCTTGCTTCCTAGACCATTTCCTTCCTGAAGACACCAAAATTTGACTTGATCCCATTTTTCCAACCTTTGCCTAACCTTAGGGAGGAAGTTCACATCAAATCACCTAAATTAAAAATGCTTAAGAAAAATGATGGTTCAACTTCTTTTCACATTAGAGATCCTATTTTTATTAATATAGATGATGATGTTGTTCATGCTAACAATGATTATTTTAATGATTTTGATGATATGTATGATCTTGTTGAGATTAATCATGAGTTATCTTTACATTTTTCAAAAGCATTAACCCTAGCTCCTAGTGACAAAAAAAGTGATCCATCATTAGAGCATGGTCCTTGTTTGGAACTTGTAGTAGCTCAATTTTCTATGCTCTAAGTGGCTCCTCTTGAATCTTGTCCACCATCCCTAAATGATGTTCAACAAGACTGGGAGGTGGATGATTTGCTTGACTAGCTTCATTCTCTCATAGATTCTCTTTTGTGTGTTTGCTTGTTTGTAATGTGCTTCCCCCATGATGTGTTTCTTGATATGTTTTTGTATTATGTTAGGTTATCTTTGGATGACCCTTGTTACTATTTTGGTGCAAGGTAATAAAGAGACCGAATCTATTGTGAAATTCCTTTATTTGTATCTCAATTCTTCTATATGTTGTCACTTGTGTGTCTAGTTGAGGACGATGCAAAGAGTTGAAATCTCTTTTTGGTCTCTTCCATGTTGACTCAAAATTAAACTTGTTCTCTTCTTCCATTGTGTTTGTAGTTCCACTACCTTTTGGGGATGAGATCAATTCAATACAAATATTCTTGATATACATTTTTATCATAAGAGAATACTAACCCCAATGTTAGTGGATCCCTTGTGTGCTTTTTGCTATGTGTTTTGTGACCATTATCCTTTGATTTGTCCTTTCTTGGGGGTATCTCATTGTGTTAGCATGCTTGTCTTTTGGATGCATGCCACCTTAAAGAAATCACCCCAATAAGTCATATGCAATTGCTTTAATGTGGGGACATACACTCTGCTCAATGTTAGACTTTATGCACACACCATGACATGTTTTTGATACTCAAGTTACTTTGAAAACTAATCTTTTTATTTGTAATTTAGTATTTTTCTTTTTCATGACTTATAGTAAGTATAACTTACTAGGCTAGTGCAATCTCTCTCTCTCTCTCTCTCTCTCTCTCTCTCTCTCTCTCTCTCTCTCTCTCTCTCTCCTTTTTATGTGTTGTCCCTTTTATCTTGATATTTAAGTAGTAAGATCATAAAGTTCCTAGGGGATTGGTGTATCTTGTCTCTTTGATATCTTGGTGAATTTTTTTTTATGCAACTTTGTACTTCATCATGAGTATTCTTAGTCTCATACTCTCACTAAAGTGGGGGCTAAATGTAGTGTTATAAATTTTATCCACATACAATTTCATCCTCAGCTAGACCTTGCTTTGGTGCTTCAGTGTCTGATGCTCGATGTTTGTCCTGATTCTTCTCACACCACCTATTAACCTCACATTTTCATCAACTTCACTATCTCCCAGGCCTCATACTGGAGTCATGATTCTCAACACTAGGGTATTAGGCGCCCTGGTCCTAGATTAGGACCAGGGTGTGGTGCACCTTGGTCCTCCTAATCAAGACCCATTTTGTGTCCCCATAATGGTCACTTCAAGTGAGCAATAAATTTGATCCCATGTCGACCTACTCCAAAAATTCAACTAATTTTCAAGTAGTCAAGTATAAAAAGAGGTCTACCCCTCTCATTTGAAAACTGAATCCTAACAAATCGGAATAAAGATCTCAATTGCATTCTAGCAAATTCAAGTAAGCAAGCAATCAATCCTTCATCAAGCATTGGAGCAGAAGCAAAGTCAAGTTTATGCATTCAAGATGGCATCCATGATCAATCTTATTTGAAGTAATTTTACAAGACACCCTAATACCCTTGCATGAGAATCAAACACAACTTCATCAAGGTATATTTCATTATATCAACACTTTTCTTTTAGATCTAGCATTTCCCTCAAAAGGAAAACACTTTGCAACAATTTTCATTTCAATCCATATTTTAGTTTCAAGGTTAATTCCAAAACTGGGGTTTGACCTAAGGAAAAACCGTATCCCCAACATCTTTTCCTCTCTTTCTATGTACGAGAAACAAGTGCAAGATTTATACTAAAGAATTCTGGCAGAGTCGATAGTGACAAATAAGTTATGCTTTCGATGGAGGAAAATTCAAAGGACTGGGGCCAATTTGTGCTACCTGGTCCCAAAAAATTAGGTTGAACTTCTAGGAACAAGTTCTAAACATCTTTTTCCCAAATCACAATTTGTGGCTTCGTGGGATATCTGTAACAATCTTTTTCCAATAATTTACTTTAATTACTCACACTTTTACCCTAATTTCACAACTATCATCCAATTTTCAACTAAAAAAGAGGATTACTCCCACAACCAGTGAATCCAATCAAAATTTCATCCCTTTCCTTATTTGGATTGTGGATGGATCTATTGGGTTCGCTCCTATTTCAATGTATTGGGTTAATTTGGTTAGTTTAGTGGTTTTGTTATCTTAAACCCTGATTTCTACTTTTCCATCCAAAACAATAGTATGAACATACTTATTTGGATTTAACCATAATTTTCTATTAACCCAATACTACATTACACTTGAGATATATTTTGTAGTCCTAAAATATTTCATATCAAATGTACTTATTAATTAACCCTTAAGTTTTTTAATCATCCCCTTGTAATTTTTAATAAATAGGATATCATTAACACCTAAAATAATGATTAAAGTAATAATCAATTGATTTGAAATAAGCAAAGTGATTTTCCTCACTCCTTATGAAGTCATGATCTACTTTGTAAGAATCAAATGTATTATTCCACATTCTCATTGATTACTTCAAACCTTAAAACTATTTCTTGAACTCCTTACCACAAACTTATCAAGTTATTTAATGAATATTGTCTTAGTAATATTTCCCTATAAAAAGATTTTTGTGATATCTATCTTCTTTACTTCTAAATTTATAGCAACATAAATAGATAAAATAATCTAATAGAGGCTAGTTTAACCATGTAGCGTCCTAAAATTGCGACACTTGCAATTTCGACTGCATTTTGGTCTTCACGATGGCGACGCAACACGCAACCTGAATGGAGACCCCGAAACTTGCTCACGACACTGAAAACTGCATTTTTCAAGTACCCTGGCCTGAACCTCCTTGCACCCTGCTGTCCCGGGAGGTGGGACCAGAGCGCCTAGCGCCCTAGTCCCTCAGGACCAGGGCGCCCAGCGCCCTGGTCCCTGGGTCCTATTTTGGGCCCGGTCTCCTAAGGAGATTGCGGGTCTTTTTGTTTGCAATTTGGAAATTACATTTCCTGGTCGGCCTAAGGTCGGGAAAATCAGTCTATCAGCCCTAATTGACAAGTATATAAACTACATTTTTCTCTCTCATTTGGCATGAGGAGGATATGTGTACAAAGCGTGGAAACTATACTCAAGCATTCAAGCATTCAAACATTCAAGCATTCATTCCAAGTCTCCATTCAAGGCTAAGTGTTGCATTCAAGACAAGGATTCAACCATTGAAGAGGAGATCACATACAACATATAACATACAACATCTAAACCTTCGCACATAAGGATACAAACATCCTTAGAACAAGGTATTAGTACTTGTTTTACAGTCATTTACATTTACAGCTCTTGCTCATTTCTTGGTTAATTCCAAAACCGGGGTTTGACCTAAAGGCAAACCCCTAATCCCTAACCCCCCAATCGTCTTCGCTTTTCTGTGTGTAGGTTGCAGGTACGTGGCTGAAATTGAAGATCTGGAATCCTTGTGCAGAGACGAACAGATCCCCCTTCGTTTCGCGGATTTTTCGGAGGACCGTGGCGTCGGGCGCCATCGTCCCGACAACTTTTGCTCAAATTTGCAGGACAGCGCCGTATCGACATTTTACTACTAATTCCATGTCCGCAGCTTCATACTATATCCCTAACTCAGTTTATAAGCGAATCTTTGTCACTTTCTATGCATGCTTAGCTTAATTCCTTTATCAATATTCTTTACAAAAGAGGGTAGCCTTGCTGTCTTGACCCTTGAAACACATTTAGCATCCAATCTTGCATTGCGTGGGATTGGATCTTGTGGGTTTCAACCCCTCTTTTGAATGTAAAGTCTCTCCCCTAAGTGAAAACCATCGAATCCTAGCGAACCTCCCTTCTCTCTCCTCGGAGTTGGAAGAGGGGAGAACAACTAGGGTTCAATCGCGATTTTCCACTTTACATTTTGGTGAACCCGACGTGAACATCCTTTCTGATTTTTCATGCTTAGATCTGAAAAAATTGATTACATTCCCATGTTTGATCTTTTGCAAAATTTTAGAGGTGATTGCATTAAAACCCTAAAATTTCTTTTTAGTAATTGAACTTGCGAAATGTCTAAATGTTAATGTCTGTTTCAGATCTGCCCTTCTATTACAAATTATCAATTCATATTTGTGCTTTAATTCTGAAAATTAAGTGGTTAAGTGTCAAAACCCTAATTTTTGAAACCCTCTTGATTCAACCTTTGTCTGACAATTGCACTGATCAAAACATCTCCAAATCAACTGTAACTTTGGATTCCGCAATAAAATCACAATATCTTTCATCCCTGAAAATTTGGAAAAAAGTTGCGAGGATCGTGGCGCCGAGCGCCATCGTCCCCGACATTTTTTCCGAAATTTCGGGAGCGAGATCTTACTGTGTTTTTCTGCTAAAATTCAGAATTTTGGCTGATTTTATCAATTATAACACCTTCAAAATTACAGTCAAAGTTGGTTTTGTGATTGCTTGGATTAAGGCTTTTAAACATTCAAAAATCATTGAAATTGAAAATTTGTGTCAAAATTGTGTTCTTACTGTCCTAAATCTAAAAAGTGTGTTATCATTCATTAAAAATTTCAGTGCTTTATTTAAATTCTTGCAATTTGTGACTTTTGAAATTAAGTGCTTAATTACAACAACTTTAATTTCCGCTTTCAAAATTGAATTTTGCGTGAAATTGAGTCAATTTTCAAATTTCAAAATTTGCATTGCTCTTGACATTCCCTCTAAAATCATAAAATTCAAAATTTCAGTTTCCCTCTCTTTTTCAAAATTCAAATTTTGCATTTTTTCGACAATCTTGGTAGGGTTCAATTTCGAGATTGCAACTTTAATTTGGCCTGTCTACAGATCGTAAAATCATTCAATTTTTTCAGATTAGCTCTAAAATCATCATACCTTTCATCCTTGCAAATTTCGAAAAAAATTGCAAGGACCGTGTTGCACTCTGAGCGCCACGGTCCCGGACATTTTTTCCGAAATTTCGGGAGACTGTCGTGATTGCATTTAACAGCTTAAATCCAGAAGATTGGTTGATTTTACTGAAAATTGCTACCTCTAAAATTCAAAACTTTCTCTCTCTCTCTAGTGCATGAGTTTTACAACAATAAGCCCTACTTACACTATTCCCGTTAGGCGAAGCCGTAGAATTAAGTCTTTCCAAGGTTTAACTACTGAGGAGATGGAACCTAATTTGAATAGCCTTTTTAACGAGGACATGGGTAATTCCTCTAATCCTCCTAATGATGAAGAAGCTCTCCATGAGGTTTCTGTAGAACAACTTTCGAAATTGGATAACCAATTTGACGATTTTCGACAATGGATGTCTCAAGAATACCCTGATAGTCAAGCTCTTCCTTTAATTGAGGGTCTAAAACGTATGCTTCAAAGTGATAAGAATGGAATTGATATTTTGTGTGGTATTGCACACATTGTGGATTCGAATGTGATGCCTATGAAAAGTTGTGCCGAAACATTAGGTTATACACAACCTCCTACTCAAGTCAATCATTCTATTCCTTTGATGACTTCTATTGCTAGCATACCTACTTTTACATCAAACATAATGGCTACTTCTACACAAGACATTCCTCCTATGATCACCAGTCATGGGGGCAACCCTCCTTCTTCAATTAACCCTCTTCCTTCATTCAATCCGACTTCTTCATTCATTCCTTCAATGAGTGTGCCTATTATATCACCACAAATGAACATGACGCAAGGGGGTAATTCATTTAACCATTCCATTCCTCCTTGTAGTGTTCCTCCTGTCCAATCATCTCCTATGACTAACTATCATAGTGTCCCACCACCTTACTCTCTACCTTCTTTCAATAACATAACACCTCCATCACAATCTAACACGTCTAATATGAACTCTTCGACTGAAGCGACCATTAACAATCTAGCACAAACTGTCTCTTCTTTACAGCAACAAATTGCCTCTATGAATCAATCTAAGTTTAGTGTGCCCACATTTGATGTTGCGAGCCCACTTTCTCTTGACATTGTTCGAGCTATTCCCCCTAAACATGTTGAAATCCCGCATTTGGAACTTTATAATGGTAAAGGAGATCCTCTAACACATGTTAAGACTTTTCAAACAATTTGTACTGATTTCGCTTATGACCAAAGGTTGCTTGCAAAACTGTTCACTAGAACATTAAGAGACAAAGCCCTACAATGGTATTGCTCGTTGCCTTCTTATTCTATTACTTCTTTCGAACAACTTGCAAATGCTTTCATTCAACAATTTCAAAACAATATAAGTCCTAAAGTTACTTTGATTGATTTAATGCATTGTAAACAAGGTGTTAAAGAAAAAGTGACTGATTTCATTGGTAGATATAAGCATTTGTATGCTCAAATTTCTTTTCCAGTGCCTGACAATGATATTCAAAGAATCTTTATTTCTAATTTACAAAAAGATATTCGAGACAAACTTCTATTTTCTGAGTTTACTTCTTTCCAACAATTGTGTGCCACTCTTCACAATTATCAACTGACTGTGAGTCAAATGGAACAATCACATCCTATGGCTCCGAGTGATAAGGGTGATAGCAGTCAACAACCATTTGGGAAGTTTAAACTGAACAGAGATTCCATCAAATTCAATGAAAACATTATCAACAACAATGTGAATGCAGCATCAGGTGTGCCTCCTATTTCTAAATTTTTCAAGAAAGAAAGAAAGTATACTCCTTTGAATGAATCATTGCATAGTATTATGAATAAGTTATTGGAACAAAATGTGCTTACTCTTCCTCCTATAAGGCAAATTGATCCTGCAAAGATTACTTCACCTTATTTTGATAACAAATCTTTCTGTCAATTTCATCGTCAGCCTGGGCATGATACTGAAAAATGTTTTTCTTTAAAGGGTAAAATTCAAGATTTGATTGATAACAATACTATCTCTGTTTCTGGAGTGAATGATAAAGGCAATACATCTGTAGCTCCTCCTAACCAAAATCTTCAGATTTTCACTGATCCATTGCCTTCTCATACCTCTAATGCAATTGAGGCTAATGATTCCTCTCTCTCATCTGATGGTCTTGTGTCTATGACTCCGAATGTGATTAACTTTGTAGAGCAGCAAGAAATCCCTAAAGAACCTTCCATCACATTTGATTCCAGTGAAACCATTAGGGCACCTGATGGTCCTTTATACATAGTTGCAAAAGTTAAGAATACACCTTGCCGTGGAGTGCTTATTGATCCTTCGTGCATGATTAATGTTATTACTGAAGAATTCCTTTTTACTTTGCAATTGAATCAAGTGATATATGACAAAACAGATGTGATTGTGAAATTATTTGATGCATTTTCTTCTCCTGCAATTGGTTCTATTACATTGCCTATTGAGGTCCATAACAAATCTCTTGATGTGAACTTTGCTATTATTCCATCTTCCGAACAATTTCGTGCGAAGCTTGGCTATCCTTGGCTATCTTCCATGAAAGCTATTGCTTCTCCTATTCATAAGTGTTTGAAATTTCCCCATAATGGTGAAGTTGTTACTGTCAATCATAGTCTCTTTAAACCAGCTGAAAGAACTTCTAGCGTTCCTATTGATTACTTTTGGCCTAAACAATTCCAATCTCTTCCTCCGCGAAGTGATCATCTTTTCAAAGCTTATCAAAAGTGGAAAACAGATATGATCCTATCTCTAAGTGAACCTAGAACACCTAAACTTGATATTCCTATCATTCTTGAGAAGGAAGTTCTTCCTTTGAAAGATAAAACTAATGTCTTTCCTCAAGAAGATTCCCAACCCATCCCTATGGATGTGACTATGTCTATGCCTAATAAACTTCCTAAGAGTGGACCTATACCTCCTCGTCATGATGGACTTGGTCTTCTCCCTAAACCAAAAATTCCTCCTTTATATGGAGCAGTTCCTCCTCCTTCTTTTTATAGAGAGAAGAGACCTTCTTCTTCTCCTATTATCCAGCCTAAGAGACCACAACCTAAACACCCAAGTGCTAAGGATGAGAACATTCCTCCTCCTCAATCTTCTCCACTTCCTACTAAGACTAGACGAAATCGTTCTGCACGTGAACGCCGGCGAAAGCATCGTCTTAGAGCTCAAACTTTCCCATCTCCAAAAACACCTTCAACAAGCATTATTCCATTTTCTCCTCAGCTGGACATTGAATCTAAATCTCCTAAACATAAGATGCATGATGGACTTGATCCGGTGCGAGTTAAAGACCCTATTTTTATAAATCTTGATGATGATATGGATGAAAATGTTATTCATGATGAAAATATTACTCCTCTTGCTTCTGATAGTGAATATGAACTTGTTGATGTTGATAACCATTTATCTAATGAATTTTCTAAAGCACTTATCCTAGCTCCTAGACAAGAACAATGTGGCTCGGAACATGAACATAGCCCTTGTTTGGATCTTGTGATAGCTTCATCTGCTGTGTTGGATGTTCCTCCTCTAGCGTGTTTCCTACCTTCTCGAAACATTGATCAGCAAGATCGGGGGGTAGATGACGTGCTAGACTAGTTTCATTAGCATAGCAGATTCTCTCCTCCTCTCTTTCGTTACTTCTTCTATATGTTATTCTCATTCTTCTATTTGTTATCCTTAGTGTTGTCTACTTGAGGACGATGCAAAGTATTGAGATCTCTCAATCTCTCTCATGTTGACTCAAAAGACACATGTGTTCCCTTCTTCTAGGTGACCTTCCTTGATTGGGGAATGAAGAACAATTATGCATACATACATATGATATATATACATGAATTATCATATAGCATACTGACCCCGAGGAAAGCGAAGTCACCTCGTGCTTTGTGTTTTGTGTCTATTATCCTTGGGTTTATCTCACACTTGGGGGCTAAATCCTTGCGATGACGTGCTCCTTTCCTTTCTCATTCTTATATGTATCACTACGTTAAAACAATCACCCCCGGTGAGGCGTGTGCGATCGCTTTAACGTAGGGGGGCATACATCCCGTTCATATCTTTTCAAGATACTTGAAAATTTCTTGACAAATTTAGCTTTGCCTTGAAAATTTTTGATATCTTTCTTGCATGACTCATAGTGAGGGAACCTTACTACTGACAGTCATGGTTCTTCCTCGTGATCTTCCCTTTTACTTTGTCAATCGAAGTCGTAAGATCCTTAGTCCACTGGGGGCTTGGTGTGTCTTGCCTCCTTGACGTGGTGAAAGTCTTTCAATATTGTTTCCTTGTACTTTACCGGAAGTATGAGCATACATACTCCCGCTAAAGTGGGGGCTAAATGTAGCGTCCTAAAATTGCGACACTTGCAATTTCGACTGCATTTCGGTCTTCACGATGGCGACGCAACATGCAACCTGAATGGAGACCCCGAAACTTGCTCACGACACTGAAAACTGCATTTTTCAAGTACCCTGGCCTGAACCTCCTTGCACCCTGCTGTCCCGGGAGGTGGGACCAGAGCGCCCAGTGCCCTGGTCCCTCAGGACCAGGGCGCCCAGCGCCCTGGTCCCTGGGTCCTATTTTGGGCCCGGTCTCCTAAGGAGATTGCGGGTCTTTTTGTTTGCAATTTGGAAATTACATTTCCTGGTCGGCCTAAGGTCGGGAAAATCAGTCTATCAGCCCTAATTGACAAGTATATAAACTACATTTTTCTCTCTCATTTGGCATGAGGAGGATATGTGTACAAAGCGTGGAAACTATACTCAAGCATTCAAGCATTCAAACATTCAAGCATTCATTCCAAGTCTCCATTCAAGGCTAAGTGTTGCATTCAAGACAAGGATTCAACCATTGAAGAGGAGATCACATACAACATACTACATGCTACAACATATAACATACAACATCTAAACCTTCGCACATAAGGATACAAACATCCTTAGAACAAGGTATTAGTACTTGTTTTACAGTCATTTACACTTACAGCTCTTGCTCATTTCTTGGTTAATTCCAAAACCGGGGTTTGACCTAAAGGCAAACCCCTAATCCCTAACCCCCCAATCGTCTTCGCTTTTCTGTGTGTAGGTTGCAGGTACGTGGCTGAAATTGAAGATCTGGAATCCTTGTGCAGAGACGAACAGATCCCCCTTCGTTTCGCGGATTTTTCGGAGGACCGTGGCGCCGGGCGCCATCGTCCCGACAACTTTTGCTCAAATTTGCAGGACAGCGCCGTATCGACATTTTACTACTAATTCCAGGTCCGCAGCTTCATACTATATCCCTAACTCAGTTTATAAGCGAATCTTTGTCACTTTCTATGCATGCTTAGCTTAATTCCTTTATCAATATTCTTTACAAAAGAGGGTAGCCTTGCTATCTTGACCCTTGAAACACATTTAGCATCCAATCTTGCATTGCGTGGGATTGGATCTTGTGGGTTTCAACCCCTCTTTTGAATGTAAAGTCTCTCCCCTAAGTGAAAACCATCGAATCCTAGCGAACCTCCCTTCTCTCTCCTCGGAGTTGGAAGAGGGGAGAACAACTAGGGTTCGATCGCGATTTTCCGCTTTACAAACCACAAGAGAAAATATGTTGCCAAAATTCACTATGCTAACCTCAGAGTGCCATTTTTTACCAATAAGGCCTAGCACCACTACAACTAAATATTTATTCTTAATTTTTCATTTTTAAATTACGCATTTACATTGAATGACTTTCCTCTCCTTGGGCATCTTAACTAAATACCATATTCCATATTTTCCAAGGCTTTGATTTCATCTTATATGCTCTCTAAGTAGGACTCATGCTCATCTAAACATGAAGTGTCCTTCATAGATCTAAATTCATTGTAAATACACACTAAATCATAGACACAAAAAAAATAAGTAGACTATATCAATACCTATCAATGGGGTTCTATTGTCTATTAGATCTTATTAGAAGCATATAGAGAAGCTATAGTTGTTTCTATTTATAACTATCTTCTTCCTCTTAATGCACATCACATGTTTTGTTCTACATGTGCATCTTCCTATGTTACACATGCATAATTGTGTGGTTCAACCTTAATATTGAAGTGTAATAGTTTGAGAATTTACATGAGGTTGTTCATAATTTTTTAATTCCTTACGCTCCCTAAAAATAATATCCTTAGAATATGATATTTTCATAGTTGTAGGATCCAAAATCTTATAGTGGTTGCACTTGATGATATCGTCACAACCTATGAAAAAGCACACATATTAGCTTTAAAATAAAGCCTAAAATATTTAATAGGAACATGAACATATGTATCACTATAAAAGAAAATGTAAAATGAATAGTCATTTACCTGGCCATACCTTATAGGAAAAATTTTCAACAAGAATAGAAATAGGTGACTTGTTAACTAGGTACCAAGTAATGTGAACCACTTCAACCACATGTTGCTCAAAGTCTTAAATATTCCATGTAAAAGCAAAAAGAAATAAATAAATATTGATCAACCATATATAATTTCCTTTTACTCAAAACTTACAAGATATATTCTACAAAGAATCTTGAACGTGACATTATTAATTTGCATACCTTATCATTTGCTTCCCTTTCTAATAAAATTTACCACACAGACTCCCTCAAATTAATTTTCAGCTTACATTCTTAGTAATATGAATTAACTCTTTGGATGAATTTGCACGCTACACATTTGAATAATATATATGTTCATGGATGTACAAGGGAGATGAAACTATTATAGCTACAAGTTTTATAGATTTTAGTTATGCTCTTTAGTTTTCCTCTATTAATGATTCATAGCACTCATTATTTTATTTGCTTCCATTGAACTCTATTTTTACTCCCACAATGTTTTAGTGACAAGGTGGTTTTGTTAGAATTTACAAGGTAGATATAAGAGGTCCAAGCCCTCCTAACTTCCAAACACAAACTAGGGTTGAAATTCTATTTCAAGTTGAGTTTCTTTGAGTGCCCTAATGTGCAAGTGTACCGGATTGCAATTTTTAACTCCAAGCTATGAACTTGGAGACATATGAGACAAGAAACAACTATAATCCCATGAGGAAACTAAAAGCTCTAATGCCAAACAACTTTCCCAACCAGGAAAGAGCATTGGAAGATTTTTGGGTCTACTTGCTAGATAATTTAGATGTAAGTATAATGAGCTACTGTAGGTTGACCACCTTTCAGATGATTCCCTTTGAGATAAAAGAAGATATCCTAGAAATATTCTCAGATAATGGAGAGAATTGGATCCTATTTATGGTGAGGAAAGGATTGCTCAAAGACCCCTTACTCCAATAACATGGTTAGAAAAGGAGATACATACATAAATGTGCTCACAGGAAAGGTCATCCAAAGGAGTCTAGCATGGATCAATTTGAGGCTACTCAAAATTCAAGATAACCCCATGTCCCAATGCAACTTCTTATGAACATTTTCTGCTTAAATTTAAGGAGTTGGAGTGTTCTTATGTAAAATTTTAATTAGAAGAAAAGGATAAATTGGAATATTTCCCTATTTTAGTGAGCAACAACTACTTAAAATTTGAAAATAAGCTTTGAGAAAAGGGGGAGCTAGAAATAAGTAGCAGCTACTTATTGGAAAAAAATGACATGTGGCTTCACCATTTTGTATCCTCTCCTTTTTATTTGCCTACAATTTTTCCTATAAATTTTATTTGCAAGAAATATTGCTAATAATTTTATTTACAAAATGATTTAAGAGGATTGCATAAAAATAAGCAGCGTTTTTACTATCCATGGGGCCACTTGCCCCACAAAATTTCTCCTCAAAAGGTTGAGCAACTGCTACTAGCCAGAATAAGCTAAGAAGTTGCATGAGGACTTGCCCTAAGAAGAGACATAAGGAAAAGGGGCAAGGAAATCCGCAATCTACCAAGACCATAAAAGAGCATCAACCAAAGAAAAGGCAAGAGAAGAGGCCAAGCCAAGAAGAGGAAGAGGAAGATCAAGAGGAGGAGATAGACCCCATGGAAGGTGTAAAATTATTGCAACAACTATCTAATAAGATGTAAGAGTCACAACTCTTAAAGAAGGAAGCAGATGTAGGGGTAACCATAGGGCTATCAACAATAGTGCAAGCACTTATTTCCCTTGTAATAAGGACAATGGGTATGAGACTAGGAAAAGGGGTAGAAGAAGAAAAATCTCCAGATGTCGCTACAAATATTTCCCCACAAAGGCCACAAGCTAAGAAGAGGCCTTCACCAAAAAAAAAAAAAAACCACCTCCACCTACTAAAGACGAAACATATGACCCACTCAAGGATTACATAGAGGTACATACAGATGATGGGGATGATTTAGAGGAAACAAAATGTGATGAAGATGTAGGAGGGGACCAAATGCCAAAAATCCATGAAGAGGAAGAAGAGGTCCCTCCCCTACAAGTTGCAATACAACAAGCCTCATATAAGGAGATAGAGAAGGAAACTTCCAATATGACTCAATAGGAGCAATCTTTTGAGGATTTGATAGGACATGGTGAGGAGGTGACACCCAATGTAAAAGCTCACATTATAGACCCAGAGGTAGAAAGGGTTAAAGAGAAATAATACAACCAAGCTCTTGAAGGGGATAAAGGAGAAGAAACACAAACAAAAGGAACACACAAGGACAATGAATGAGGTTAGGGAGAGAAGACAAATATATATCAAGGCCTTGATTCTTCAAAAATGGTACTCACAAAAGAAGATTAGGAAAAAATGGGAAAGTATGTAGAAGAATAAGAAAATAAGAAAAGAGAAGAGATGGCTAAGCTACAAACAGACTCTTCATAGTAGCAAACTCCCACTCTTGATGAAGGCACCCCTCTTGAGAAGACCGAAGTAGACACAAAAGGACAATAAGAGGGAGGTGCAAATAAGGGAAAGTCTATTGTCATGGAGGAGCCATCTACAAACATTAGAGTTCTTGTAAATTTTGAGGGTGGGGGGCTTGCTTCATTTGAAGATGTTAAAGGGTCATCAAATAAAGTGAGCGGTGAAGGGACGACTAACCCAATATAGATAGTTTATCAAAGACTTGGTCAGTCCTCCAACTTCCCAAGCTACAAAAATGGATATACCTGCATTAATCTCTAAACAAGAGATAGATTCATTATATGCCATGAAGGATAAGGTGGCAGTAATGGACTCTTAGGCCAACCAATAGTTGGGAATGAAAAGGTTATCTTTTATTAAGGCCTGTGATTTTTATGACTATGCTACTATGATCCAGATAGAGATGGCCATATTGGCCAGCCAATGGGATAAAGATATCCCAAAGTATGAAAAATAGATTGATTTTCTCAAGGAAATAAAGAAACTACATGAAGAAGAAATTCAAAAAGTTGAGATCTTAGGAGAACAAATTTTTTACTCCATTCAGAGGAGTATTGATAGTTTGCAGTTCAAGAGGGATATCACTAAGCAATTTAAGACTACAATCAGAAAAGAGGACCCTCTAATACATCAAGAATATACAAATTTTGATAACTTTATTACTAGTAATTTATTGGTGCCAATTTTTTCAAAGAATATTTAGGTCAATTGGATACAAGGATTGTGACACTTATTCCATATTTAGGTCGGTTGGATACAAGGAATGTGACACTTTCTCAATGGAACAAATTGGTTGAGGACATATTTGGTCCAAAAGAAAAAATTTGATCAGCAAGTTTTAAATAAGTGCCTAGATTTGATTTTATCATTAGAGCAGGCCACAAAGGAAATTGGCACCCTTGAGGAGGCTATAGGAAAGTTGAAAGAAGCCTTGAGGGTGGCTAATTTTAGATCAAGTTGGGTAGATGCGCTTCACAATGAGCCATTAAAATATTATCTCCTGAGTTCCGAGAATACAAGAAGAAACAAATTTTGGAATATTCATTTATCCTTTCAAAATATTCTTTCATTCAAATTATTTGGTGGGTGGGACACTTGTAAATAAAATCTAAAACAATTAAGTGGTGGTTGTGGAACCTTCCTCAGTTTGGTACAGTCAACTAAAGTCTCCTCAGTTTTAAAATAAGAACATCCTTTCACAACGCAGCAGCATTCCAAAATAACAAGTTTCTCTTTGAATGTCAAATCAAATTTTTCTTCCTTGGCATAAAGGAAAACTTTCCTTTTTTTTGGATTAATGGAAATAAAGCTTATGTTTTTCTATCTCAGTGGATATTTCTTGTGAATGTTTGGTATTGTCTCTCTCTTTTGACGTCCTTAGTTCTGAATAGATTTTAAGTTTTGAATACATCTTCATCTTTATAATTAATCTCCTCATATGTTATGGTGATTAAGGTTGATGAATATGTAAGAAGTAATTTATGTTGTAAAAGGTCTAACTTTGTTTTCATGCTAAAACTAACAATTTTTTCTTTGTAAATGAGTTAAAGGCATTAATGCTTTTTATATTTTGTTGATATTATTTGCTAAAGGTGTTATTGATCATTTACTTTCTTTTAACTCTATTTTATCCTTTTGATCAATCTAAACTATTTATATACTAACAAATTTGACTCAAGATAATAAATAAATAAATTAGAAAAGAAAACTAGGTCCAAAAAAATATATGTAGATAAAATAGATAAAAATTCATAATAAAAAACAATTACAAATAAATTATATTTTCGATCAAAATTACCAAAAAATAAATATAGATAAATAAGTAAAATTCATATGATTTACTAACTTTCTACTAAAATGTATCACTAATTATTAGATTAAGCAAAATCTACTCAAAATAAACCAAAAAACAAAAGAAAAAACAAAATATATATTTTTTTCATTAAAAATTTTAGCCTTTAAAACAAAAACTAACAAACAACCAATGACAAATAAATTATATATTAAAAAATAACTAACTTTTTAAATATAAATATAAATATATTATTTATTTTATTAAAATTAACAAATATTAAATCTAATAATATTATAATCTTATAATCATATTTAATAAATACAATTTTATGCACTTCACTCAAATAAAGATAGTTTATGGTCAACTCTCACACCAAACAAATCAAAAGTAATGATTGAAAATCAAGAAATGTGTTATGTGAACACTTTTGAGTTCATTAATATGTGTGATGATTGGAAGGGAAAGCTCCATGAATTTTGCACTTTTAGGCGAAAGAGACAAAAATGCCAACTCATTATTTTGTTCAATCTATGATGATTGACATTTATTATTTGGCATATTATTAGACTGGTGCGTGAATGTTATCAAACATTTTTTTATTCAAGATTGTTCCACTATAAATTTAATCCACTATCATTGATTTTTTGGTAAGACTATGTCTTTTTATGTAAAAAAAATCATCTTTCACATCTTTTATTATCATTTTAAATAAAAGGTAATTAAAAAATATCATCTTTCACATCATCATAAGGGATGAGATCACGAGCACATCATAAGAGATGAGGTTCGTATGCAAATAAATAGAACTCTATTTGAATCTTGCATGAATCTTTTAGAAAAATCAATTAATTAATATAAATTAATCTTTTATAAAACTGAAATAAATAGAGGTGATTATTTTTCAAATTAATGTTCATCTAATTGATTGACTTTTAGATTACAAAATGAATATATAAGATAAATATTGAGAAATTAAAAAAAATTATATCTAATTGTTTAGATCATTTCAATAATTTGTAGAAATGATTAACATGTTTGCATAATCAATCATGCAATATGAAATATGACCCTCTCATGTGGATCTAAACTTCACTAAATTTTAGGTGCATAATCTATTCAAGTAGGGTGCTATAGCCTCCATAAAAATAGTTGTGTTGATTTGGAGGTGTTCTAGGCAACGATAATTTGTCGTTTAGTCAAATTCCTAAGATATTGATTTGATAGCTTTGAACAAAGATTGAAGGTAGTAAATGGTCATGCAATATGGCTTATGATGCAATACAAATATCCATATTCTTATGATATGATAGTTTTATAATGAAGCTCATTGGCTAGTTATAAAATGTGGTAGGTGTTCCAAATAAATTAGAGCTTATCCTTTTGTACAATACCCTACCCTCATATGTGATTCAAATGTTTTCATTCTTTAATAAGTTCATAATATCTAAATGGAGGAAAATTATTGAACTAAAATTTAAATTTAAAAAACTAATATTGAAATTTATTTACACAAATCACATAATTGACTTGTTTAATTCTATAAATTATAAATCTAATGTTGAGCAAGAAATGTATATATTGAAGATTGGACCCAAACCAATGAATGAGTATTAATGGATTCAAGATCAAGTCAGGGTATTTACTAACTTGTACATGAGATATATCATTTTTCATACTAGTCATTGCATTAAGATCAAATGGATCAAACGTAGTCTAAAGTAAAGGGGAAAATGTAAGATGTACATTTTTCATCATTAATTTACCCCCTTATGCTTCATGTGAACTAGTATGAATATGCTTGTCAAAGTAAATTGAGCAACTCAAATGAAATTAAATATGCACTCACTCAAAATGAATATCGATATGAATATGGATGTCTCTTCAATACATGTACCCTTTTAATGAATGTCCACCTAAAGCTTGTGAGCATTGAAGAAGAATATCTATAGCAGCATTTGCTAAGCATTCTAAAATTAAACATAAAAATAAATGTTAAACTATATATAGGAAAAACATGAAAATGTAAAAGGATACTCCCAAAAAGTGTTGAGTAGGTATTACGAAGGGACAACTAAATATCAGTGAAATCCAACTCCATGAAAGTAGGATCCCCATGCGACAACTCATAAGGTAGTATTTGTAGGAACTCTAATAATAATGACTATGAGCTAATCACTAGAAACAATTATTATCAAATATTGGCAATGATAATGTTTTTCCCCTCCAATTAGTCACAAACATATATTGTTATTAATTTAGAGGAAAGGGAGATTCTATTTAAAATGAAATGATCCTAGAAAACTCAACATGTAGGAATAAAAAGATATCACCATGTGATAACCATGTGCAATGATAGGAAACAATCTACCCAAAATATTATCCCCACCTAGGGTGCTAGATCAATTATAATAATTTTGAATGCTATTTAGGAAACCCTTTAAACATAAAAAAAGATAGAAACAAGTGTAAGTTTTTAACATCGTGATGTTAAAATAAGAGTTAATAATTATGATCATGTTGGCATAAGATATAATCATGGTTAGTTTAAACATGTGTGAATAATAAAAGTAATGTCATGCTAATGATTGTCGGAGTGGATGCTCAAGTGGGAACTGTGATTTTGAACTAGAAAAGTGTGGGAAATAGAATTTTGAATTAGACAAGTGGTAATGGTAATGGGTGTGGTTGGTGGTTGCATTGATGTTAATTCGATGGGTGGGGCTTGCCAGTTGTTTAGTAAGAGCTTAGTCTCTCTTGTCCTGGAGGTTTCCATTAATGGTCACCGACACATTTTAAAGATGAGGTGGTTTTCAAGGTACCTCAAGAGCTAGGAGGTATGTTATCAAGTACCTTATCCAAGGAGATTACTTTTGTTGTTTAAGAGGATGGTGAAATATGCATAGATGGCCTTGTTGATAATACTTTCTATAAGATAGGCCCAAAGTGGATTTCCCTTTTTAGTGCTAAACCTAAAGGTAAAATATCTTCTCCTCTGGTCCATTGAGAGTCTATTTATCAAACAAGTGACTTCTCTATATCCATCCTAGATAGTATTATTAAGAAGAGTGTTTCCCTAATGGATATGACTTTGGTGGGTACATTCTTAGGTCCTAGGCTAAATATTGAACTACTAAGCTTTGGCCCTTAAGAAATGGAAAACTAAAAGGCAAGTTGATATTTTAGCTATTATCAAAATCTTTTTCTATTTCTCTTTCTCTTTCTCATTCTCATTCTCTTTCTCTTTCTCTTTCGAGGAGGATTTGTGGTATGTTCTTTCTAGAAGCTCATGATTATTGGTAAATATATTTTATCTCTCAAAAAGGATAAATAAGTTTGATACTACTAATTTCTCTTTTAGTTCAATTCCAATGTGTGTAAGACTTTCCAGTCTTCCAATGGAATTATGGAATGACTAAGTTTTTAACTGTATCGCTAAAGCCTTTGGTCAGTTGTTGACCATTGATAAAATGAATAGCTATAGTAAGTGCTTAGTGAATGCTAGAATTTATGTCAGTGTGGAGAAGTCCTTGAATTTACTTTCATTGATAAAAATTAAGTCAAAATTTTTTGAATGGGACTAGTTGGTGGAGTTTGATTTAATTCCTTTTTCATGATTCTTAGTAAAAAGTGGTTTATTACACTAAGAACTACCCAAGTAAGATTCAAAATCCCAAGAAGAAGGTGTTGAGAGCAAAGGTGAGTGAAGTTCCTAAATCATAGGGTTTCTCTAGTAAGGATCTTTCTCTTATTAAAAATACCTTGGCTAAGGTGTATGCAGTTCTAAGGTCAAAAAATTAGAAGCGTGTCGAGATCACAATCTCCCAAATTTGATTGTGGCTCTTAAGGATGGTGTTGCTTCCTTGAACACAAAATCTAGTTCTAAAGTGGAGGATTCAACTCAACCTGTGGTGGAAGTGCATAACCAAGATTCTTCTTCAAAATATTTTGAGGGGTGTGTAGACGATCATGAGGGTAGACCCATAAACTCTTTGAAAATAGGAGACGGTGGAATTTCTATAAAGTTGAGTGATCTCCATCGAGAGTTAAAGGAGGTTGAAGGATCAAAGGTTGTAGTGGTGGGGGAATTAGATGAGGCTCCCCTTACTATGGCCAAAACCAACAATAGGATAAACCATGTCCCCCCACTCCTCCCTAGGGTGTAATGACTAGGAATTTACAAAGGGCAGATTGTGGGTTGAAACCTAGGAGTAAGGGTAGACCTTCTTCCCAAAAAAATAACAAAAAGGAGAGTAATTTAGAAATGTTAAAGGGATCTAGAAAACCCTATTTTATATGTGCTCTAAGAGAATACCCCAGATGAACTAATAAAGTTTTAATCATGGAATATAAGAGGGTTACACAACCCTCACAAACACAATCTCTTGTGTAATTGTATATAGGATCACAAGCTAGATATTTGCTTATCCAAGAAACTAAAATGTAGTATGATTAGTTAGAAGAGATTAAGAATTTTTTTTCAAGAAGTATGATTTATATGGAAGTAGTTTGGATGGCGCTTCAAGTGGTCTAGAATTCAATAATTGTTAAGTGGGTGGTTTTAGCTGAAGATTCTAATCATGTGGCTGCTCAATTTCATCATTTGTGGGATGACACTACTAGGATTGATTCTAATATTTATACTCCTAATAATAAGAATGCAAGGAAGAAGCTCTAGAAAAAGATGATAATTTTCAAAGTTTCTTATCAAGAAGAAAAATGATTGGTTATGGGGGGTTTTAATACTCCTCTATGAGAAGATGAGAAATTGGGGGGTCTCAAGTTTCAATGGATAGTAGGTATGGTTTGATGGATTTTGTTAATGGGTGAGATTTGTTTGATGTGGACATCCAAGGTGCCTCTCATACTTGATCTAATAGCCATGTGGGTAAGGTTATTATTCAAGTCAAACTAGACTGCACTCTCATTTCTTTAGACTGGTTAGCCTCTTATTCTTGTTCTCTCTTGGCTCTCACTAGGCTAGGATCCAATCATTTCCAAATTCGTTTCTCTACTACTATTTTGGGTAGAAAGAAAAAAATTCCTTTTAGATTTGAAAAGATGTAGCTTAGACATCTGTATCTTAGTGATAGGATTAATGAGTGGTGCTAGATTAAGATTGACAAGTCAACTCTATTTAGAGTGGCTAAGAAATTGGCTTTTGTGAAGACTAATATTTATAAGTGGAATAAAGCCTCCTTTAGTCATATTTTTAAAGAAAATGAATCTTTCAAGAGTAAATTGGATGATGAGATATCAAAGGAGATTCAAGAAAAAGGATTAGATAATTTGATTCAAGCTTAGGAGAATGATCTCTCATCCCATCTCAACAATATCATTACAAAAGAAGATGATTTTTGGAAAAAAAACACTAAAGAGCATTTTGACTTAAAAGTGGAGATAGGGATACAAATTTTTTCACCTTTCTTCTCTTAAGCATCAAGTATTGAATCAAAGCATAGTTGTGTAATCTAATGATTCCAATATTGAGGATAAAGGGGATATTGTTATGGTGGCCACTAAGTTATTTTTGAATTTTCTTTCTATTGATGTGGATCTTAATCTTATGTGTAAATCTCAGTTCCTAAGAGCTATTCTTAATCTTATTTCTGAGGATAGTCATAGGAATTGGGTTAGTGTCCCTTTCAAGGAGGAGATAAGGAGGGTGGTCTTTTATTTTGAAGGTAATAAAGCATTTGGACTTGATGACTTGATAACTTCCCTCTATTTTTTTCAAAATTTTTGGGATATTGTTGTGAAGGATGTTGTTGATGCAACAGAGGATATTTTTGTAGTGGGAACCTTATCAAGGAATTAATCTCAACTTTCATTTTTCTTATCCCTTAAATTCTAGGACCTAAGTTTTTTTGGAAATTTAGATCGATAAACTTATGTAGCTCCATATATAAAATATTCTTTAAAGTCTTGACAATCATATTTTAATTTGTTCTCCTAGATATTATTTCTATTTAGCAAAGTGATATTGTTCCTAGCAAGTAGATTCTTGATTTCATTGTGAATGTGCATGAGAATATCCATTATTTATTTGTTAACAAAAGAACTAGTGTCTTTCTTAAGCCTGATCTCACAAAAGCTTATGATTATTTGAATTGGTGATTCCCTTCTAGGTTATCATTTGATCATGGTTTTGGGATAGATTTGTGGATATCATACTGCAACTTATTTCTACCCCCATATTTTCTACTATTATTAAGGGGTCTCCTTCAAGATTCTTCAAAAGTTCTAAAGGCATCAAGGAAGGGAACGCAATCTCTCCTTTTCTCTTTTTTATCATGGTGTAATCCCTGAAAAGATTCATTTAGAGGGCCATAAATGAATATTTTCTAAAGGTAATTCATCCCTCCTCTCATGGGTAGGCTTCATCCCATCAACATTTTAATCATTGGGGAAGTGTCAGTGGTGGAAGCCAAAATAATTAAATCCATTCCGATCAATTATGAATTAACTTTAGATTAGAAGATTAGTCTTCCAAAAATCTCTATTTTATTTTAGAATACTCCCTTGAAGGGACAAACTAAGATTGACAAAAAATTTGTTTGTAAGATGGATGTCTTCCTTCTATTTATCTTGACTTTGTTAGGCCCCGGAGACAACTGAGATGGGGGGGTGAATCAGTTGTCTAATAAATTCAAACCAAAAAATTATTAACCGACTTAATGCTTAATACCGGTGAATCAGTTAAGTATACCGGTAGACAGTGTTAACAGTAAATTGCTATACCGGTAAGAATTAATGCATGAAACATAAACACAAAGTCATCCACAACACATGACACCAATATTTGTACGTGGAAACCCTGTAAGAGGAAAAACCACGGTGAGAAACCTTACCCACAATCAGATGATACTACTGCAGATAGTAAGTGTACAAAAGGGGGTCTGCACATGCAGAAAGGCCAACAGCCTAGAGCTCACTTGTCAATCACAAATGGGAGTCACACTGACTACAGTTGGATGGTTAAATCCAATAAGAATGTACTGCACAAAATCACATCTTCATATGCTGGATTCAGTACCGGTGTAATGCTGATATGCTTCTACAAAACCCTAACTTCACCTTCAAATGATGTCTTCGTGTATGCCTCTGCTTGATCTCACATATACCTTCACTTAAATCTTTTTTTTTGCATTCCACACTTGATCTTACAAATAAGATCTTACATTTATACCATACCCTAAGACCAATTTTAGTAGGTCATCTCTACAAGATATTACAATAAAAACATTTTACAAATAATATAATATCCGATGCAATAACCAATTAAACATGTCAGCTTAATGCATTTACAACAATAATAAATCATCTCCATAGCATGCCATGCTGATCTGGAAAAGATAAACCTGCCGGTGTAACCTTAGATAACCTGGACCTATTTGCCGGTAAAAGCAAATATGCAAATATGAATATACCAATGATTATTACTTCAAAATAAAGTGTCCACATGATGTCTTCGACATTACCAAGTGTCTTCCATGTCATTCCAGGTACCGGTGAACATTATATCCTGTCGGTTAACCATATACTAGTAACTGTTGCACAGATTACTGCTTGTCGATGAATGTTGTTGGATCTCCAAAGTAGGTGTATTCAGTAGGTGTTGACATCAATGACAAAACCATACCAAAATACCAACAATCTCCCCCTTTGGCATTGATGGCAACACAAGATGGAAAAACCATCACAGTGCCAGAACAGAAATGCCAAATAATATCTCCATTTCTCCCCTTGGGAGTAACAATACCAATTTCTCATACCAATTTCTCCTTAGATGTATTTTTCAAAATTTCTTCCTTAAAAATCTCTTTTACTAAAAGATGATGTGTTTTTCCATAGATATCTTTCCCCCTTTGACATCAAATGCCAAAGTCACAAAAGGTCAAGTTCATACAAAATACCAACCAATTTCAATATACCAACTACTCCCCCTTTGAAGCTTCCTCATCAAATATCGGAATAAAGATTTGTCCATTTAATTTTGTCGGTTGATGACAATCATCAACTGTCTAAGTCTCTATTGGTGGTGGTATGACTCCAAGCTGATCTCTGAGATACTCAAAATTTTCCTTAGGCAAAGGTTTTGTGAAAATATCTGCAAGTTGTTCTTTAGTATTCACATAAACCAGTTTTATCTCTTTTTCTTCAACTTTTTCCCTTAGAAAATTTAGTTTGATAGAAACATGTTTTGTTTTAGAATGTAATACCGGATTTTTAGATATATCAATTGCTGCAGTGTTATCACAGTATATAGTAATAGGTTCCTTGCATTTTACCTTTATGTCTTTCAACATTTGCTTAAGCCAAAGTACCTGAGTACAGTTTATTGCTGCTGCAACATATTCTGATTCTGCTGTTGATAAAGATGTACAACTCTATTTCTTACTTAACTAAGAAACTAATCTCTTTCCAAGAAAGAATGCTCCTCCAGTGGTGCTGCTCCTCCAGTGGTGCTTTTTCTATCATCCACATCTCCTGCCCAATTTGCATCTGTATATGCACATAGATCAAAATTTTCATCTTTAGGATACCATAATCCAAGATTTGTTGTGCCTTGTAAGTACCAGAAAATCCTTTTCACCGCTGATTCATGATTTTCCCTAGGATTACTCTGAAATCTAGAAACTATACATACCGCATTCATAATATCAGGTCTGGTTTGTGTCAAATACAATAAACCTCCTATCATAGATTTGTATCTAGTTGGATTAACAGGTGTAGATTCATCCCTTTGAGATAATTTGTCATTTGTAGTCATAGGTGTGCTTACTGGTTTAGAGTTCTCCATTCCAAATTTCTTAAGTAGTTCTTTCAAGTACTTAGATTGACTCAAAAATATACCTTTATTAGTTTGTAAAATCTGCAATCCTAAAAAGAATTTTATTTATCCAATCATAGACATTTCAAATTCTTGCTGCATTTCAAGAGAAAATTCTTTACATAATCCATCTTCTCCTCCAAAGATTATATCATCAACAAATACCTCAATAATCAAGATGTCATCATTAGTTACTTTGTAATATAAATTGCTATCTGTGTTTCCTTTAGTAAAACCAATCTTTAAAAGATACTTATCCAATCTTGCATACCAAGCTCTTGGGGCTTATTTCAATCCATACAGGGCTTTTCTTAATCTGCAAACCATATTATTGTCATCTGTCAAAGAAAATCCATTAGGTTGTTCAATATAAACTTCCTCTTCAAGATCTCCATTCAGAAATGCACATTTAATATCCATTTGATAAACTTTGTAATCCTTGTGAGCTGCAAAAGCCAAGAATAATCTAACTGCCTCAATTCTGGCTACTGGTGCAAAGGTTTCATTGTAATCAACTCCTTCTTTCTGAGAATATCCCTTACACACTAGTCTTGCTTTATTTCTAACAACCTTACCATCTTCATTAAGTTTGTTTCTAAATACCCATTTGGTTCCAATTACATTTTTATCTTTAGGCCGGGGAACTAATGTCCAAGTATTATTTTTCTCAATTTGTCCTAATTCTTCTTCCATAGCTTTAATCCAAAATTTATCTTCACATGCCTCATTGATAGATAATGGTTCAATTTGAGAAATAAGACATACCTCTTCATTTGCCAATCTTCCTCTTGTCATAACTCCTTTAAATTTGTTTCCAATTATCTGATCTTTAGAATGATTCAGTCTTACATACTGGGGTGTCTTAGTTTGCTGTTGTTCTTCAATTACTGTGGAATCCTCTGATGATACCGGAGTAACTGGATCATCATTTTGTACCAGTGGATTCATTGTAGGTTCATTTGTCATAAATTCTGTTTCCGGTTTAGAGTCCATATACCTTGAAGTTCCTCTGAATTGTTCATCAATCTTTACATTTGTACTCTCAACAATTTTCTATAATCTTTTATTAAAACATCTATATGCCTTGCTCTTAGATGAATAACCAAGAAATATTCCTTCATCACTTCTAGGATCAAATTTGCCAATATACTCATCTCTTCTAATATAACATTTACTTCCAAAAATTTTGAAATACTTAAGAGTAGGAATATTACCAAACCATAGTTCATGAGGGGTCTTACCAGTTTCACCTTTGATGTGAACTTTGTTGAAAGTATAGACAACAGTGCTTACTATCTCTCTCCAGTACACATGTGGTAGATTTGCTTCTGATAACATACTTCTTGTTGCATCCAAGATAGTTCTATTTTTCCTTTCAACAACTCCATTCTATTGTGGTGTCTGAGGTGCTGATAACTGTCTTTTGATTCCATTCACTTCACAGAATGTATTAAAATCTTTAGATGTGAATTCTCCTCTTTGATCTGATCTTAAACATTTGATTTTCTTACCGGTTTCATTTTCAACCATTGCTTTGAATAGTTTGAACTTCCCAAGTGCTTCTGATTTTTCTCTGAGAAAAGTAACCCAACACATTCTAGAATAATCATCAATAATTAGCATGAAATATCTATCACCTTGTAAGCTTTTAGTTCTAGTTGGACCACATAAATCAGTGTGAATTAAATCAAGAGCATTATTGGATTTTTCTGGAATACTCTTGAAACTAGCTCTAACTTGTTTTCCAAATTGACATTCCTTGCAAATTGTATTATGAGGTTTCACAATTTTAGGTAGATCTCTAACTGCCTTAGAAGTACTAATTTTTACCATGCAATCAAAATTTACATGACATAGTCTTTTATGCCATAACCAAATTTCATCTATATGTGCAATTAAGCATGCCTTTTCACTGTTATTCAAATGAAAGATATTACCTCTAGTCTGATTACCGATTGCAATTTCCAAACCAGTTCTATTCATGATTTTGCATTTTCCATTTTTAAATTGTAACTGAAAACCTTTCTCAACTAATTGACCAACACTTAAAAGATTATGCTTTAATCCTTCAACATAGTAGACATTGTCAGTGTTATGTTTACCATCAAGAGAAATTGAACCCTTACCTTTGATTGAACAGGCTTTGTCATCTCCAAATCTTACCAAACCTCCATTGTATTCTTGAAAGTTCAAGAATTTACCTTTGTCTCTAGTCATATGATGTGAGCATCCTGAGTCAATAATCCATTCATCCTCTAATTCAACTTCAGCTGCTAGGGCTTGTTCTACCGGTTGAGAAGTAGGTGTCGGTTGATCTTCTATTATAGCAACAAAAACCCATCCATTGTCTGTTGGATCCTCATCAGAATCATCAGTCACATCTTCATCAGCAATGTAACAAGATTTATCTTTGTTTTTCTTAAATTTGTATCTCTGATATTCAGGATTAGGCTTGTATGTTCTTCTAGCTTCTTCTCTTAGTCTAGCATGTCTATCAGGGCATCTTGAAGCCATATGACCAATCTTATTGTAGTTAGAACATTTAAAAGGTGCTTTACCTTCATACTTACTTCCAATTGGACCTTTTGGCATTTTCCTTGCAAATAGTGCTTCAAGTTCTTCAAGCTCTTCATTTTCCTTCCTGGTTTCTTCAAGTTCTCTTGCATAAAAGGCTCTCCAGTCTGATTTGTCAAAAGATGGAGCAGATGATGTTGATGCTTTGAAGGCCAAATCAGTCTTAATAGTAGCAACAAGACCAAATTCCTCAATTTCAAAAGCTGAAAGTTTTCCAATCAATGTATCCCTAGTTACTGATGTATTAGGCATTGTTCTCAACTCATTTATAGCAGTAACCTTCATTTTATATGCCGGTGGCAAACCTCTTAAGATTTTTGAAACAATCTCATCCTCACTCAAGGTTCCTCCACAACACTTGATACCCAAAACAATTTCATTTACTCTTTCCATAACAGCATAAATCCTTTCATCTTCTTCCATTTTCAGATGTTCATACCTGACTCGGAAGCTTTCAAGTTGTGCAATTTTGACTTTGGAATCTCCTTCATTCAGTGTTTCCAAATGATCCCAAATAGCTTTAGCAGTAGACCTATCTGATAATCCCATGATTTGTTGATCTGATAATGTGCTCAAGAGTGCTTCTCTTGCTTTGCAATCATTTTCTTCATCTTTGGCTAGGGTAGTTGGAGCAGTCTGACCAGCTACAGTAATCTTATACAAACCTTAAGGATCTATTCCTAGAAGGTCGACATGCATTGTCGAGACTAGAATCCCAGTCGCACTGGTCCTCTAAACTTTTTGTCATCCAAAAGGGATCATGTTCATCTCTACAAATAATGTTGATCCTAAAAATTGCAGCTTTGTACCTATTCTTGCACATAGTAGAGAAAGGAAAATGGTTGGTAATAGGGGTTTGCCTTAGGTCAAACCCCAATTTTGGAAATAACCATGAAATAGAATTGAAATGTAAATGAAGTATTGTAATGGAAATGCTTTCCTTTTGAGGGAAATGTTGAAAATCTCTGAAACACTAATGATATACCTTTTAATAAAGTTTTGTTTGTCTTCACAAGGAATTAGGGTTTCATGTAGATAGCCTTCTAAAACATAGAACAAGAATGTCATCTCCAATGCTTGAATCTTGACTTTATTGATGCTCCAATGTTTGAAACAAGATTGATTGCTTGCTCGCTTGAATTTGTTGGATCTCAAGAGTGGATTATGAATTTGAATTAATTATAAAATGAGAGGGGTATACCTCCTTTTATATATGATAGTTGAAAAAAAATTAATTTTTTGACATGAGCCGACATGGGATCTAGGTTCTCACTCAAATCATGTTACCATTAGGAGGCCCCAAAGTGGGCCCTTTTGGAGAGGAGAAAATCACTACCCGACTTGGTCCTTGAGGACTATAACACTCAATGCCCTAGTCCTGGACATCAAGGTCCTAAGATCTTAGGGAAGGAAATGTAGGTTATGAAAATTTTAGTGAAATACATAGTGTGAGCAAATCAGAGCTTCAATCAAGCCTTAGGGGATGATTCCAAGGTGAGGACCCAAGTGAGGACAAAATCGTAAGGGAGTATAATTTAGGATGATACACAAGATATTTCAATTGATTTAAGAATGATGGGTGAGCATAAAAAACTAGATTTATGGGTTTTCAAATTGGAGAAGGCAAAAGGAAAGCCTAGATATAAGTTTATGTGTTTGAATATGACAAATAAAAGGCAAGACTAAATAGTAAAGCACAACATAATTAAGGCACCTAGATCTATCATGCAAGCTAATACAAACATGAAGAACTAATAGACATAAAAATTCATTAATTAAATGAATGATTAATTACAATGATTGCATCAATTACATTGAAAAATGAGCCCATTCTTATATGGAGTAAAGGTGAAGCTCATTAATGCATGAAGGATGGAACTGAACTACATCTAATTTTGCATGATAGGTGGAACCTAACTATTATTGAGCTAGCCTATTAGGTGACAGTTAACTAAATATTATCTAGCATGATAGGTAGAAGATTAAAAAAGGAAAGATAATAGATAGGATATAACCTAAACTAAACTAGTTGAGTATCATTCAAGTGCATAAGATATATGCATATGTTTGAATGACACAACTATCTAAGTGTGTTTGAGAAAATAGAGTGGCTAAATAAATGTAAATAATAACAACACTAGCCTAGTGAAATGAAAAGAAATTTTGGCCTAGTGTGAACACTTTAGCATTCTTAGATGCTTGTTATTCATATTTATCATGGTGTATCACCTAGAGTGATGTATTCTCATTATTTATTACTTTGTCTTTCTAGTGGTCATAATTCCTAAGGACTCATCCATGTATTTATCATTTTTCTTATTTAATTATTCAATTAACCATTTATAAAAAAATATGAAGAACATTGGTAAAAAAAATTGTACTAATCAAAAAGCCATATAGGCATACAATATTATATGTCAGTCAAAGTATAATATATGTACAATAAGGCCATATACCTACGTATAATATCATATATCTATAATATAAAATACATGTACAAAAATGTCATATAGGTATACGACAAAGGACCCTAATGTAGTAACTTCCATCTATGAGAAGGAAAGGGATCACAAGCCACATTTGATCTCAAGTGGAGGGAGACACATACAATGAAGGTTGCTTTCAAACCCATTGAATTGACCTCCTTTCCAACTTTATTGGATCTCCAACTAAAATAAAATAAAAAATACACATCAATATACATAAATTGAATCATACAAATCAACATATGAAAGAATAATCACGTATTGCATACCGATAATATCTCTTAATTAATTTTTACAACTCTTAATTCATAATAGGGGCACATTCACAATCTACAGTTACAAAGTCTTGGTGCAAGAGTAAAATAAATTAAACTACAAATGAATATCATTCAATTTTTCAATAATAGATAGATAAAATGCCAAAAGTATGACATGAATTTTACTAATCTATCTCACACCTCTATTGAAGGTGTAGATACCTGAAATTGTCTTGTCTAATTAAATAAATATTTTTCATTTATTTAATTATTTTATCTTAAGTCTTCTATTAATTAAATAAATATTTATTAATTAATTCATTAATCCTCTTCTAAGCCTTTCCTCATTTAAATAAATACTTTTATTTATTTAAATCATCCTTTTTCTAATCCCAATCAGAGAGAGATGCATCGGCGATTTCAAGTGTTTCAACAGTTTGGTAATGGCAGATGATTCAAAAGGAATGATCACCACAAGGATTACAACACCAACAGAGCCAGGGCGGGAAGAGGTGGGAGCCATGGGGAAACTTTCAAACATTCATCTCAGGCTGAAAGCATCGAACCGGAGATAGACATAGCCCTGCCGGAAGACATTGAAGAAGATATTGCTTTCTGGAGCGAGATGGCGGTTATTGGGAGATTCATCGGGGCAAGGATCTCTCGAATTCAAACTAGAGCTTGGGTTAAAGACAATTAGAGTCAGGAGGTTGTTCTCAAGTTCAATCTTAAAGGATTTTTTATTGTGATTTTCAGAGAGGAGACGGATAGAACTGGGGTCTTGAACCAACAAAATTGGACTTTCGATTCGGCATACCTCTATCTTCAACCATGGCAACCAAACTTTGACCCTGTTCTGCTAGCAGTGTACAAAGAACTCATTTGGATCTGGCTATATAATCTCCTGATGGAGTATTGGGGGGAAGCCAGTCTCGATCGAATGCATAGGAAGATTGTTGGGTATGTTGCTGGAAGTGGATGAGGATATCATCGAGAATGATCCCTATCTGTATGCTAGAATTAAGATAGTAACGGTTAAAAAGGTTCCAACTGTCATTCTTCTCAAGGATAGATCTAGGCGATGGAAGCAACAGGTCGAGGTTGAAGTTCCTGTCCCATGTAGGGAATGAGGAGAGGCCATGGATCTCGATGCAGGGATCGTCCCAGTGGTAGCAAAATGGTCAAAAAGTGGGTGGAAATTGTTGGTGAATGGAAGGTGGTTATGATAACTGCTTTACAAGAGAAGGAGATTTCCCAGAATTCAGAGAAGTCGAGGGCCTCTACGAGTGGTTGCAAATCATGAGAGATTTCATGTGCAGGCAATAAGGTGGCGGAGGAGGGAGAGTTCAATCCTCTATTGTCGAAGAATCTTGCATAGCAAAAAGGTTGCTCTGACATAGAAGTTGAATATGATAGGGGATCTGACGATAATTCCTCTCAAGAGGATGTTTTGGACAATATAGACCAGAGATGTATTAGACAATCCGCTAATATTCTGCTAGGCAAGGCAAAGGGTAGTCGAGGAAAAAGATCAAATAAGAAGCAGAGAGAAGATAGAGCCAAGGAAAAAGGCATCATTAATGTTTTTGAGTTTATGAAAAAATCCAAGGGAGATGGTGCCTCCCTTGGTGAGAAATGAAGATTACCACTTGGAACGTCAGGGGCCTTTCAACCCCTGACAAGAAATGCTTGGTCAAACAAGCATTGTTAAGAGCAGATAGTGATATTATTCTACTCTAGGAAACTAAACTATGTTTGGATAAAGCCCTTAGTTTTCTTCACTCATGCAATCATTAGGAAAGCTTTTTTCAAGAAGCCAGAGGCACTATCGGGGGTCTGGGAATCCTTTGGAACCCCCATAAGATAAAGGTGACGGACTTGGAGAAATTTGAACATTGGACATTTGGAGTGGCTCATAGTTTAACGAAAAATGAGGTTTTTCCCCTAGTCAATGTCTATGGTCCGACAAAGACTGAAGAAAAAGCACAGTTGTGGAAGGACATCTCGGACAAGATTGCCTCCACTAACAAAGATAGAGTCATTGCAGTAGGAGATTTTAATGCATTGCTTTCTCTAGAAGAGAAGAAAGGGGGTCTGCTTATGTCCAACAAGGTGATGGAAGACTTCAGGGAATTCGTGACCATGAATAACCTTCTCAATGTTATCCCAAAAAATGGTAAGTTCACATGGACCAATAGGAGAGCCAATTTTGCAAGAATATCAGAGAGATTGGATAGATTTCTTGTAGGGCCCAATTGGATGGACTCTGCTTTTAACTTGGACTCCTAGATTCTTCCTTTATAATTATCGGATCATTTCCCAGTCCAATTAAGTTTCCAGGAAGCCAATAAGTTTTACAGAGGGAGTTTTAAATTTCAAAGTATGTGGTGGAGAGATAAATATTTTCTTCCAAAGTTGGAAGCTTGGTGGGCATAAAGTGATATTTTTTCAGGGACCCTGAGCTTATGCTTTGTAAAAAGGCTTGAGATGGTCAAGAAGAGCATTAGAGAATGGAATAAGGTCTTGTTCAAGAACATTTTTGCAGAGAAACTTAGAGTGGAAACTGAGTTATATAACCTAAACAATATCATCATGTCAGCAGGCATGTCCAATGATGAGTTTGTCAAAGAAAATTAGCTCAAAGGTGAACTGTCAGAACTTTTGCTTAGAGAGGAAATTTACTGGCAGGATAAATCTAGGGAGCGTTGGATCAAGGAAGCAGATTTGAATACAAAATTTTTCCATGCCTCTGTCAAAGCAAAAAGAGTTAATAATCGGATTGCCCGTATTCCGGATGGGGTCGGGGCTTGGCAGGATGAGGCGGAGGTCATCGAAGGATTTGCAGTTAACCATTTCAAAGCACTCCTTGGAGACATTCTTGATGATCAGCCTCCTGCCCCCTTGCTAGACATCATTCCTAGACTAGTTTCGGAGGAAGATAATACTCAGTTAATGCGGCCCTTCTCGCTTCAAGAAATTAAGAAGGCTACTTTTGATAACCCCCCTTTCAAAGCCCTTGGGCCTAACAGTATGATGACGAAATTCTTCCAAAAATGTTGGGGATTTATGGGAGAAGATATTTTCAAGGTGGCGGAAGATTTTAGGAGAAAAGGTAGGTTCGTTAGAGAACTGAATAACATGGTCATAGTACTGATCCCCAAAAAGCAGGAGTGTTCGACCGTGATGGACTTCCGTCTGATATCCCCATGGAATTCTTTGTATAAGATAGTGTCAAAGGCAATGGTGAACAGATTGAAACCTCTGCTCAACAAGATCATCTCTTCTGAACAACATGGGTTCGTTCCAGGTAGGGAAATTGTGGACAACATCCTTTCAGCGGGGGAGACCATTCACTCGATGCAATCAGCTAGGAGCCTAGGTATGGCTATTAGATTAGATGTCAGCAAGGCATACGATAGAGTCAAGTGGTCCTTTCTTTTGGATGTTCTTCTTCCGTTCGGCTTTGATAAAAAAATGGGTACATTGTATAAAGCACTGCATTTCTTCAGTCAACTTCTCTATTCTTGTGAATGGTTTCATGAGTAGATTTTTCCAGACTACTAACGGTTTGAGACAAGGTGATCCAATGTCTCCCTTTTTATTTGTTCTTATGGTAGAAGCTTTGGGTAGAAACATTAAGAAGCAGGTTAGGTTGGGCCTCTGACGAGGGATCTCCATTCATGAAGATCTGGAGCATATCTCCCATTCCCAATTTGCAGATGACATAATCCTATTTGGGGAGGCTTCAAAAAGGGAGGCAAAATCCATCAGAAGAGTTCTCAACTCCTATGAGCTTTGCTCCGGCCAAAGCATGAACAAGAACAAATCTTTGGTGTTTTTCCTAAACACAAATAGAAGGTGCATGTCTAGAATTGCAGAAATCTTAGGATTTGCGATGGGAGAATTTCTGTTTACCTATATTGGTGTTCTACTATGTTCTGGAAGAGTCGACAAAAATATGTGGGAAGAGGTGATCAACAGATGTCAACACAAAGCGGCGTCTTGGAAAAATAGGTGGTTATCACAAGCCAAGAGAATTCAAATGATCAAGGCTATCTTATCTGCCATCCCCACTTACTACATGTCTTATTATAGGTTAAGAAATAGAGCTTCCCTGGCTTTGGGCGGTTTTCTTAAGAAATTCCTATGGGAGGGATCGAAGGAAACAAGCAAGATCCCATTGATTAACTGGGAAACGGTCTGTATGACCAAGGAAGAAGGAGGGGCAAGCTTGAGAAAGATGAATTTACAGAATCTGGCTTTAGGAGATAAGCTAGCGTGGAAGATATTTAAATACCCTTAGAAATTGTTGTGCAGAATTATGGTAGCAAAATACCTTGACTCCAATTCTCCTGACAAGATCTTGATAGTGGCCAATGCAGCAAGAGGCTCTCCTTTCTGGAAATTCATTTGGGAAAGCCATAAATTGCTCACAGAACAACTCTCTTGGAAGATTGGAAATGGTAAAAGAGTGAGATTTTGGGGGACTCCTAGAATGGAGACGTTCCAATAGTAGACATGTTTGAGGATAAGGACTGGGTAAACCAAGTGGAAGCATCTGTAGGGCCGTGGGTGGCTGATTATTTCCAAATTACTCAAAACCTATCTTGGAAGAGTGTGGGGGAATGGCATCAAGTTAAATTATAAGAGGCTCTCAGACATTCTCTTGTCGAAGAAGGTGTTTCCCTCTAAGGAAGAGGATAGCTTACTTTGGAGTGCTTCCAAATTAGGGGATTACAGAGTTAACCTTGGTTACGAGCTCTAGAGGAAGAGGGAGAAGAATGGTAATTGGCCTTCAATCTTGTGTTGGGGCGAGTGGCCTCTTCTAAAGGTGGGAGCCTTTCTATGGATTGCTATCCATGATAGAATTTTAATTGGTAGCAGATTGAAGTCGATCGGGTTCTCCGGGCCAAGTTGGTGCACTCTGTGTAAATAGGAGGAGGAAACGACAGATCACCTTCTCTACTGGTGTCCCTTTGCCAATCAATGATGGGATTGGCTTCTATAGTTATTGCATTTCAACACCACTAGAAATCTAACATTAAAGGATTTCTTGTTGTCTTGGCCAACCAGAGGCAGATTCTCTAAATGGGGCATTTTGTGGATAGTCGGCCCATCATTGTTAGTTTGGCATATCTGGAAGGAACATAATAGGAGGATTTTTAAAGAAGAATCTTTGGAGATCCATGTCCTATTGGTTATGATCAAGAGGAAGTAATCAACGAAAAAATTCAAGGGGTGAATTTCAAATTTTCATCTAAGTTGGACTCAGATATGGAGAAATCTTGGTCCTTAAAATAGAGTAGTGACCATAAATTAAATGATAAAAAAACTCTCAGGAAAAATGCCACGTGGTAGGCTCCACCAATAGGGTGGCAGAAATTGAATTTTGATGGAGCCAGTAGGGGGAACCCAAGTCGGAGAAGTCTGGGAGCTATCATTAGAAATGAGGTCGGGGAGGTGGTATATACCATCTTAGGTCCGATTGGAATAGGGACCAACAACGTGGCAGAGATAGCCGCATTGGAGGCTAGGCTTCAATGGTGTGTAAATAGCGAGATAGATAAACTCATTATTGAAGGAGATTCTCAGATTATCCTCAATGGTGTGTCCAAGTCCATATTTCAGAGTTGGCGATTGGCATCATGGATTCTGAGGATAAAATCCCTTTTGAATCTCCTTGGCGAATATCAGATCCAACACATGTTTCGAGAGGGAAACAAAGTTACGGACCATTTGGCGAATATGGGGATTGAGGAAGGCTCGGTGAGAAATTTTAGCAGGATCGAGTTTGAGCCGATAGTACTCCAGGAAACCATGCCGCTTGTACTTCAGGAAATCATTGCCAGGGATAGGGAATCTATTACGAGGACCGGAATTGGTTAGGTAGGATGGTTTTTGACGGTTTTGGCAGAGGGTGTTGGGATCGATAGAGAATACCCAGTGGATAGAAAGGAAAACTAGGTGAGTTCATGGTAAGTCCTTCCTCGCCAGTATGCATGAAGTCTTGTTACCTGATAGTCAGATTGCCTCAAGCTTCCTTGGAAGGGGTGGCATTGATGGTAGTCCACCGAGAATAGTATTTATCGATCCAAACTAGGTCTCATTTTTTGCACTTGGGAGAATGGCGGATCATTTAGGAATTGTCTTCAAATGTAGCAAGATCACTAGTTTGGAGGAAACACCCGAGGAGCAGGTGGAGTGTTTGTTCAAAAAGGCTAACGAGCAGGAGAAAGATATAATTGTAGACATTTTGGGACCTGACTATTGGGCTAGGGGTCATGTTCACGATGACCATCTGATGGAAGACCTGTTTTAGCTGATTATCCAGGTGTTGGGCCACCCCATTTCAGCCAACGGTATCCTGCGCAGGACGGTGGAGGAAGGAATCTATCTTGATGTAATGAGAGCCTTGGATGGGATAGTGTCTAGTATGATAGATGGATGTATGCTGAGGTATTTTTACTTGGAGGCGGAAGGAAAGAAGAAGAAGATGCAGAAAGCCTGGTCCATCTTTAAGGCAAGCATTGTTAAGGAGAATAGCATGGAAAGGTTTGAAGCTTTCCTTTAGGAAAACGTTGATCTCTTTCTTGATGGAGTAGGGGATAGGCTGGTGGCTATGGGCAATGGGATTAAGTATTTGTATAATTGATCCATTTGGGATGTAGCCTAAGGAGAGCATCTCCTTCACCCTTTGTAAGGTTTTTTTCTGGTGGAAATATAATGGGTACTGCCCCCTAGGCAGAACTTGATTAAAAAAAAAAATCGTCCTTTTTTTAAATTAAATAAATATTTTATTTATTTAATTATCCCACTTCTTCTATTAATTAAATGAATCTTTATTCATTTAATTAATTCATTAGCCTTTTCTACCCATGACACACGTCATTCATCTCTTAATTCTTGCACCACTTGTTAGCAATTGACACTCATCCGGTGATTTTAGATGATTTCTGGTAGTTGCATATTTGTTTAGGGTTGATATTGATGGCAACTCTTCCTGGTGATTTGATTTGTTAGCTATGATTCATCTTATCCAGAAGATGGAGGTAACCGATAGGCAGTTAACCGATAAAATAGGGTATTTCAGTAATGCTTTGATCTAGAATTATCTCTGATGATTGCAATGTTTTTGGTGATTGTTTTTGTGATCTCAGTGATTGGGAAGACCCTTAGGAAGTGTGTGATTATAATCTTTTTGATCCAGTGCTATGTTTTGTTCAAGATTGAAGCTGACTTGGAGCTACACATTACACTTCTTGAAGCCAACTTGAAGGAGATTGTTTTTGTGGTAAGACAAAATATTCAGATCGATTTGGCGATTGATTTTTGATGTTTTAATAGTGTGGTGATCCGTTTTGGTGTTATTGAGTGCAATTTCACATGCGCATTTGGTTGACAGACAATTTGGTAGCTGACTGAGACAGAAACAGAGTATTCAACAAAGCGAAGACAGTCAAAGATTTAGTGCTTAATCAAAACTCATTATTGCATAGTCAGATGCTACTTGAGAATTCATTTCTTTGTATTTCCTCATTATAATTAAATTGTAAGTCAATGAGACTTGCCTGAAGGTTGTAGCCTTTTGGACAATTATAATTGAGCAGTGAGCCTGAATGCAAGTGCATTCCCCATCTATGTAATATTTATGTACTCCTAGCCATAATATATGAATATTGTGGGTTCCAGCCCCACTGTATTTTTTCCCTTTCCAAGTTTTCACGTAAAAAATTATGGTGTTGTGAATTTGTGTATTCTTTGTTGCATGTTTATGTTCTTTTATGTTATGCATTTTTAATTGGTGGATAAAGAACATGTTTGTGGATTTAAATTTTGGTAGATCACTGATTCACCCCCCTCTCAATGAGCCTTGATTCTAACAATTGGTGTCAGAGCATAGTTCCTCTAAGGAAGCTTAACTGCTTGAGGAAGATCTAGGAGATTGATTCAATGGATTCTGGTTTTCAGAGACAACTCAATGAGGCACTTGAGGATCTTGATGCAGCTAGAAGTGAGGTCTATACCTTGAAGAAGAATTTGAATGCTGCTAATGCATTCATTGGTGAGCTGAAGGATCAAGCAAGTATTTGTAGAGAAAAGAGGAAGGAATTAATGGACAAATTGAAGGACAAAGAAGATCAGATCATGGAATTCCAAGACAAAGGTGATGAAGCTAACAAGCTTGAGAGAGAGAATGTTGCTTTGAAGAATGAGATGCAATCCATTATGATGAGGCTAACTAAGTATATTGAGGACCAAAAGAAGAATGAAGAGAATTTGGCACAATCAATGAAGGATGGAGTTGATGAATGCTTCAGGCTTACCTATGAGAATGATCAGTTGAAGCTTGAGTTAACACAATCAAGGAATAATGGTCAAGATCTTGAAAGACAAATTGCTACCTTGAGAGATGAACGTGCTACTACCAATGAATACAAAGACAAATTCAAAGATAGTTCAACAAGGATTAATGAGATGTTGGAAAGTCAGAGACATGGAAAGGATATGTGAGGCCTAGGATTTGAGAAAGGTGAATCCTCCGGATTTGGACAAGGCAATGCAAAAAATGATCAGAAGAAGAGAAAGAATCCTTCGGTAAGACAACCTAATGGTCATAGATTCAATGGTAGATGTTTTACTTGCAACAAGTTTGGTCATATGGAGAGTCAATGTATAAGTAAGATGAATAATGGAATGATGAACAATAACAATATGTTGAACAACATGAATAATGTACCTATCTTTACCGGTCAGTGTTTCATATGCAATAACTTTGGACATAAGTCAAATGTGTGTAGAGAAGTAATGAATAACTTTCAGAACAAAAGATGCTATGCTTGTGGGATGTTTGTACATATCTCTAATCAATTTAGGATAAGACAGAATCAGATGAACTTTAGACCCATGAAGAATAATGTTGTTTGCAGAGCATGCAATAAAACCGTTCATATTGTAAAATTTTGCAGAAGCAAAAACAGTGCTCTAGTTGACAAGAACAAATGAGATGAAAAGGGAAAGGCAAAAGTGGATGAGATTAGAGATCAACATAAGAAGATGTGGGTAAAGAAGGATGAATCTAAGGTAGATAATAAATTTGTACCTGAATTCAGTGCAAAATCCTCATTCGATAACTAGGGCTTTTGGCCTTAGGGGGAGGCAAACCAATGCAAATCTTGTAGCACCCCTTTTTGATATCTATAGTTGATGGATTATAGATGGTAGAAATTGAGCTTTAGTTGATATCTGAAATTCAGATGGTTTATTTCAGCATTTGGTAGTGAAACAAGGCATCCAGTTGAATATTTGAGGTGCATTTATTTCAAAGTAAAATTAAGGTTTGCAAAGTTAAAAGGGAAAATACGAGAATCATTCTCCACTTTTTGAATAGCATTTTCAAGCTAAAGAACAAGGTGATTAAAGTTTCCAGGCAATCAGAGAGATAAAAGCAATCTGACGAGCAATCTAGGGCATCCATTAGTTGTTCAAGGTTTTTTTGAAGGGCCTTTTTCTAAAGTCTGATTTTTTGAGAATTTGAAATGGTATCTGCATCTTCCATTGCTACTCCACTGGTAGTTGAGGTTAAGGTCAGGACCCTTCCTGTATTTAAGAAACACCCCCTACAAATCTATGGAAGACGACCCAGATGGAGAATTTTATTTCATTTTGCATGGTGTATTGCATGTTGATGATGTTCGAGCCTACATTCACTGCGAAATTGAAAAAATTGGCTCTAAGGACATCTTGGACCTGTATACTAACAACATCATGGATGAGATTGGCAATCCTAAGCCAAAATTTGCACAGCTGCAAAGAAAGGGTTTCACACAATTTGTAAACTTTCCGACTTTTGATGAGAAGGAATGGGTAAGATATGTGTTAAGTAGGATCCATATTGAATTCATATGGCTTGACCAACCATACAAGATCATTGTTGATGCGATTAGGGCAGTAACCTGTTTGAACCAAACCGGTGAAAAGCTAGGGTTGCAGAAGGCAACAAACCCCACTATGAACAAATTAACCAATGCAGAGTTTGATCGGCGATCGATGAAGATAAGCACAATAAAAGAGGATGACATCAAATTTGTTGCAATGGTGATTGGCTACAAGGTATACCGGTCTAACAGACTAAATTCTGTATCTGGCACTGATATCCATGTAGCCTATAAAAAGGTCAAAGAAGATGGTCATTATGACCTGTGCAGTGTGTTATTGGAGGAGTTATTGATAAATTTAAAGAAAATCAAACAAGATAAAAAACATGTCTTTAAATTTGGTTCTTTGATTATTTGTTTGGTGCTCTACTTCATGAATCAAATCCCCAGAACTGGTGGACTACAATGGGATTTTGACAGATCAATGACTCAACAAATAACGTAGGGGCTTGATAGACTTGGCAACAATGATAATTAGAATGTTTCTTTGTGGGCTTTCTTTAAAACTTTTTAGGACAAAATGAAACAGAGAGTGAGAATCCCCAAATAAATTGTAAAGAAATATGAGGAGACAATCTACTTTATGGTAAACAAGGATGAGTGTCTCATGGAAGCAGTCCAACCCCAGACAATATGGATATTGCCTATGGGGTATGAAGTTGATGAAGATACCTTGGATGCGTATGCACAACATTTGTTACAAGCTCCGGTAGACACCAAGGAGGAAAGGTTCATAACCTGCAAGGAGAAATCAATGGAGTTGCACTCCAAATTCTCTGAACTGACAAGGAAGAGGAAGGTTGAAAATATTGTAGAAGACATTCTTATCAAAGAAGGACATCCCCAAGAGAGAGTCATAGCTACTAGAGCTGCAAGGGATGAAGTTGGAAAAGAAAAGAAACAAAAGATTGCACTTGCTCCCATTAAGGTGAAGGTGGCAGGACCTTCTCCTACTTTGGTGAAGACACCTCTTGTCGAAGTTGAACCCTCTAGTGCATCTACAAAGGGAAAAGGTATTCTGAGGAAGAAGCAGAAGACTCAAAGAGAATATGTAGTGGTCTCTCTAGAGAAATTAGAGACTGAATCTGATTTAGACATTCACAAGGCACCAAAGAAAGGAGAATTTGATAGAGTGATCTGGAAACCCCAATCTAGTGGTGAGAAGGAAGTGTCGAAGGAGAAGAAGGCAAGATCTGATCATGTACTAACAAGAAAGCCCAAGAGAGGAAAGAAGACAAAATCAGAGTTGGATGAAGCTATAGAATCTAGTAAGATGAAGACCTCTAAAATAGAGTATCATATTGTTCCTCCATTGTCTACTCAGGAATTAATTGATGAAATTATTAAAGATGGAAATTTGAAGAACATCTCTATATAATATGCTAATATGGATGATAAGGATCAAAGGTAAATTGAGGAAGCTATAATTTTGTACATGGATGTATTTAATAAAGCATTGATTGAATTAGAAAAATATCTTCCCAAGGATTTGTACATCTTAATTGATGCTAGGAGAAAATCTGCTAGCCAAATGGATAGAGAAATAAAGGAGAGTGAATTTGTTAATAAATGCACCAGTATCACTATAGAGGAAATTGATAGATCAATTTTGTTAGAAAATAAAAAGGAATTCAAGAGCAAGCACAGGGTCAATAGTCTGATGGTTGGGCGAGTTGGAGAAATAAGGAGAGAAACCAATGAAATCTGGAAAAAGTTTCTTACTGAGAACCGACTTGTAGAAACTATTTGTCAAGATGAAGCCACTCAGTCAGAGAATCCTGTAGTTAATGATGTAAATAAAGAAGAGGATACTCAGGATGTTGGGGAACAACAAGTTTTGGATATTGTCAAAGTTGAACTTGCAAAAGAAGATGATAAATCGGCAGAGATAGAGGATGGTGCACCAAGTGGTGAAACTAGTGCACATGAGGCACCTAATAAAGTCAAACCCAAACCGGTTGAGGCTGAGAAGAAGGAAGAGGTGAAACGGGGTGAACCAGATAGAGAAAAGGGCAAGGCAACATAGACTTTGATCCTTGTGGCAATTGACACAACAAAAATCTAAAGCCAAGGGATTTTTTCACAGTTCAACATCAGTTTTGATAAATCAAATGTCTCCAACAGAGAGAATGATAGTTGTTGTTTCTCTTCAGGCACAAGCTAGTTAGGAGTTAGCATAGTCAGAATCTGAAGAGAAGAGACTTATTTAAAAATAGGTTAAAATTTTGGAACAGGTGGTATCGGAACTGCAACTTGATGCAAACACCAATTCATCTGGTAAGCTTTAGAACTTAATTGATCATATATCCACCCAGTTTGATTCTTTGACAAAGGCATCAACCCAGCAAGCCATGGAGAAATTTAAAGATGCTAAAGTTCAAACATTTTTGCAAATGATTAGTAATGATAAGGCCTAACTAGATAAGGAGTTAAAACTAATTGATGAGGCCTTAGCAAAAGGCAGTAAAATTTATGTCTTGTCTAATTTTGACCAATTTTACTACTGAGATAGACAAGTAGATAGATAATTGTAGAGGATGGTTAGCTTAGATTTCTCAAGAGTATGATCCCCCAACTAACTTAACTGGCAGTATTGAAGGACAAATTTTGAATATCACTAAGTAGATTAGGAGTTTTGAGAAGGAGAAGGATAGGATGATCAGGCGAATAGGTGAACTCTAGAACCTAATTGATCCTCGGTTGGACACCTTAGTGTATCATAAGATGGATTGCATTCAAAACATGTCTCAGGAGACTCCCACTAAGATTGCGGCTATAGAATTCCATGCTGCTTATATTTTGAATGATTTTGTTTCAATTTTGGAGAAGTTGCGAGCATGATGGAACACATATCTTGGGTTCCTTATGATGAAATATGTAGATATACTGAAACATGCATAGATTTAATCATCTGGTGAACGTGTATATATGTACAGGCAATTTTGATGCACACCCTATCTTTGGCATTGTTGTCAAAGGGGGAGAAATGAGGTGAAAATGTACAAGCTGATTGTATGTATGGAGTGTATAGTCTAGTGTAATGTAGATTCTTGGATTGTTGATCTAAGGGGGAGCCTTAGAATTATTTTACTCTTTCATCTGGTGTACAAGTTTCAACACTTAAACACTTAGCCATTTTTCAAGGTGTTGCCATCAATGCCAAAGGGGGGGATTGTTGGCAATTGACAATCATCTGATGATTTCAGATGATTTCTGGTAGTTGCATATTTGTTTAGGGTTGTCATTGATGGTAACTCTTCCTGGTGATTCAATCCGGCAGTTGTGATTCAGAAGATGGAGGTAACCAGTAGGCAGTTAATCGGCAAAACAGGGTATTTCAGTAATGCTTTGATCCGGAATGATCTTCGATGATTGCAATGTTTTTGGTGATTGTTTTTGTGATCTCAATGACTGGGAAGACCCTTAGGAAGTGTGTGATTATAATCTTTTGATCTAGTGCTATGTTTTGTTCAAGATTGAACCCGACTTGGAGCTACATGTTACACTTCTTGAAGCCGACTTGAAGGAGATTGTTTTTGTGGTAAGACCGGATATATAAGATCGATTTGGTGATTTATTTCCGGTGTGTTAGTAGTGTGGTGATCTATTTTGGTGCGATTGAGCGTAGTTTCATGTGTACATTTGGTTGACAGACAATCTGGTAGCTGATCAAGACAGAAACAGAGTATTCGGCAAAGGGAAGGCGGTTAGAGATTCAATGCTTAACCAAAACTCATTATTGCATAGTAAGATGCTACTTGAGAGTTCATTTCTTTGTATTTTCTCATTATAATCAAATTGTAAGTTAGTTAGACTTCCCTAAAGGTTGTAGCCTTTTCGGGCAATTGTAATTAAGTAGTGAGGTTTAGTCAATGAGCCTGAATGCAATTGCATTCCCCATCTATGTAATATTTATGTACTCCTAGCCATAGTATATGAATATTGTGGGTTCCAGGCCCACCGTGGTTTTTCCCTTTCCGGGTTTCCACATAAAATTTTTGGTGTTGTGGATTTGTGTATTCTTTGTTGCATGTTTATGCTCTTTCTTGTTATGCATTGCTAACCGGTGGATAAAGAACAAGTTTGTGGATTTAAATTCTGGTAGATCATTGATTCACCCCCCCCTCAGTGATCCCTGATTCTAACACTACCTACCTTCTCATTATTTAATTATTTCCTGTATCTACCTGTTAATCCTAGTTGACCATTTATCTTTACACCTCTTAATCTTATCCCTCTATTTCTTACAATGTTCTCTATATAAGAGGATGTTTTCTTCATTATCAACCCTAATTGTCTCATTGCCTAATCTATCTTATGCAATCAAGCCTTCTTGTGATCAAGCTATCAACCACATTTTCGTTCTTTGTTGATCTCTTGTGCACACATAAAATTTGAGAGAAAATATATCAAACAAGATCAATGGAGATTGTAAGAAATGAAGATTAAAACCCTACTTGTCATGTGAATGGTATATTTGTTTTATTTTGTTTATTTGCATGGTCTTAGGTATCTTCATTTGTTTATGGTAGATCTTTTTCATTGTTAGGCTAAGGTTTTGTGGTTGATCCTTGTTAGTCTTTCAATATTGTTGTTTTCATTCATCCATTTTCACCATATACAGAAGGCATTCAAGATGATACTATTGTAGAAAATCCATGTTCCATTGTGGTGGGAGTATTAAATGTTAGCATCTCAGAATGAAAAAAAATATTCAGTTACCAAAATCTATCTAACATTATTTTACAAACCATTAATGATTAAATATAGACAAGGTCACCTAGGTGAAAATTCGATGACCACCTTGATTGACATGTGTTGATGTCAAAGGTCCAACATTAACTTATCCAATATCCAATATGAGTTATTAGCATTCATATAAGGTTAAACTATTGAAGTGTACTATATTTATTATATCTTTACTAGTTACATACATTTGGACTCGACATTACCATGCATCAAGAGGTGGATGACTGCAAATGTGAGGTGAACACTTTGATCCTAAAATTTTATTATATCCATTCTATTAATTTATCTAATATTACATTTCAAAATAAAATTTAGTAAATTGAATTTGAACTTATTGAAATTTACTTGACTATCAATAACAAATATTTTATTACAAAATTCACAAGTGTCATAACCATTAGATTCACCATAGATGTGCCCTAGACATGTGCATCCTAATCATCCTTGGGATCATAAACATACAGAGACCCATAGTTTTGACAAAAGTGACATGGAAATTGATGGCTAGAAGGCTTTCCCACATCACCTTGTGCAAGAGGCTTGGTGTGTTTTAAAGGGTCTAAGTTAATGAGTAATAGAATCTAAGGTTTGTACCTCAACGACCTTCTTCACAATGAAAGGGATAGTGACATGCTCAAACTCTAGTCTAGCTAGAGGTTTATGTGACTATTTTTGGGCATATTGTTCCAGCACTCTATCCTATGTGGAGCCCACACCTCTTTCTAAAATTCTCACATGTCAAAGTAATTAGGGATCTCATTGAGGACAAACTTGCGATAGTGTCTTTTTTAAAAACATTGCATGACCTCATTGTTATTGCATGGAGGATGGTAAAAATTTATCCACCTCCTATCCTAAGATCTATTCCTTATCCATTGGCGGTGACACAAATGAATAGGGAACATTTTGCAAGCATCATGTTTGGGCTGATTTGTTCGTGGGTTAGTGAACAAAGCACATAACTTAGAATTCAATTTTCTTTATGTTTAACTTTCTCATATGATAATTTGCTTGCATAAAATTGGCTTAGCTCTTCCTTCTTATTGGACCAACTATTAATATTTCCACTCACTGAGATTAGGTGAGAGATAATCAATTGAAGTGATTCAATAAGAATAGACCTATGGGATTTTGTTGTTGTTGGATCTTTCAATCTTGTAATTAATGCCTCAAGTTCTCTTTTATTGTTTTCTATTTGACCTAACATGTTTTCTTGCATACTTAAAGGGTGTTTAGGGGTTGAAGGATGGTGTTTGCTATGGTTGTTCTTCGATAGATTTTAAATGATTAGGTGAAATGAGGTTTTGATAGTTTGGGGGTACATTCTCAACTCCTAAAAATTAAACAAATTCCATTCAAAAAGCTAATTGAATCTATCTTTTTAGTCCAAATTTTACACTAAAAAATTAAAAATACTTCTCTCTTTTTCCTTGACATAAACTTGATATAATTTTGGTGATATAGCAAAAGAATGACAAATAATGAGGTCTCCAACAATATGAACATGCTTCACAAAAGTAGTGAGTTGTGGGCTTGCAAAGAGGAAACACAAATAAGTAGAAATGAGGACCTTTTTTTTCTTTTTATAGTGAAAAATGACCATAACACAAGCACATAATAATGTGCTTGTGTTATGGTCTCTAAGGAGCCAAAAATTGGGGTAGCCACTTTTTGGATCCCCATCTTTGTGTAGACACCTCACAATAATATCTTTGCTACTATCATCCTAGTTCTCCTAAATTCTAACTCGACAAAGTTTCTTAAGGTTCTAGTAAGACCATGAATCCATGTCATGACATTTAGAAGACCCTAAAATGTTCTTTCTTTTCCACCATCCTCTTCCAGATAATCCTCATTAAAATATCAATATAAAGTCCCTAAGATCAAGGCAATTCACTCACCCTATGAGGCTTGATGTGAGACAAAACTATTAAGTTTTTTAACTAAACTGCACCAAATTATATTCAACACTAAGAAAACGTTTAATGGTGGATGAAAAACTCCTAAAAAAAAAATTTGGCCATCCCTAACAACAATCATAACCCAAAGAAAATTCTAAATAAAAAATATAGTTTCATCTTGGTTCATTCCAAAAGGAAGTCTTAAAACCATTTCAGATGATGAGAAAACTAATGGCTCAATGAAAAGCATATTCAAAACAAAAAACTAAACATTTAAATAATTTCCCTTAAACCATATGAAACTTTAAATAAGAGAAATACTATAAGTCATAGAAGCTCAAACATATACACATTTAATTACAATAAATAGACTAAACTTCCCTTTATCTTAATACAAATTCAAAACCAAATGTCATGATACCACATAAAGAAACACTCAACCAAACAAAATTGACAACTCTTACAAACTAGATATCATACAATAATATGAAAGTAATCAAATATTTGATACACAACTTGTGAGAATACACATCTAGATTCTACTATGCTTATAATGTATCACAATCATATTACAAAATTGTGAAAATGTGTTGATTCTCAAAGAGTATGGTATAATTCCTCCACAATGTTGATTTGCCTCCCTCTCTCAAATAACGCTCTCCCTATATAAGTGAGAGGGAGAAGTTTAACCTACATCCCATTGGTTCCCAAATCAACAAGTCCCAAACCCTAAAGGATCAACCATTTTCTTATTGACAAGTTTAAGATAGGATTTGGCCAATGAATGAGATTTAGTCTCAAGACTAAAATCTCCTACACTTTTGGCTCTATAGGACCAATGCGGGTGTACCTCAACAATCTCTAAATAGACTACTTCAATGCATACATGGACATTTCTGCTATATCAGATTTCTCGATGAAAATATACCAAGGAAAGATTATGAACTTTGGACCTGGCTGTAATCCTAGTTTTAAACCTTCATTTTTAGCTATTGGGACCGGTTTCTACACTAAATTACTACTGCACCTACTCCTACAAATAGAAATGAAATATCATTTTTGAAAATGGATGACCCTGAAATGCTTGAAAAGAAAAGACCAATACCTATCTTGTTGGGAATAGATTCTACTTCAAATATACCATGAAAATCACAACATATTTTCTTATGACAATTCTTAACATAACATTCTATGCATTACATATCATGTTAACATAAAACAATTCAAATAATTCTTAATATCACACTCACATGCACATATGTATTGCAATGATCCTGAAATAGAATTTAACTCCTTCATTAAAGGAGACCCATTATCAAGAACATTTATCTCTCATTAGAGAAGACAAATCATTGTACCTTTGACACAACAACTCATTCAACAACACATACATAGAGAGTGGAGACAACTTTAAGATGATTTATTTTCATTAATATTCAAAATTTGATACAGTGTTGGTACACAATTACTTGCAAACCCAAAAAAAACTATTATATTGCACTTAGACACTGAATACAATATGTGTTTTCAAAATTCTAGAATCCTTTCCTATCAGCCCCGATTTCCCTTTTATAGCACAAGGGAGAAAAACAAGCTTCAAGCCAAATAGGACACTTGTCAAAAAATGATTGCTTATACAATTGAATATGCCCTAAGGAATTTAGTTTCATGTACAATACAAAATCCTTCTAAAAGGCATGAGGGAAGGTGGCTGGAATAACAACTTTTTTGGATTGGAGCCACAGGCTTGAGAGGGGTGGGGCTGATGCGACTTTATTTTGCAGCTCTTGTCCTTTTCAAAATTCAAAAATCTAGCACTGAAGGAAATGTGGACCAAGGCTAGTACGTATTGTATGTGTGACCAAAATACTCCTACAAAAAGGAAACCTACAAAAGGATGTGGTAGAAAAAATGGTAGGTGTGAAGGCTACTCTTCCTCTTCGCGTTGCTCTTCTTCAAGCTAGAAGTACTACTTATAGAAATTATCTATCTTCTCTATGGTGGGCCAGGTGAAGGCTTTTAAATCTTGAAACTTATTCATATCCCCTTTGGTCCTGTTGCCAAGCACAATTGTAGCCTCAACTACTAGCTTGTGGTAAAAGGAATCAATTTCAAGAATTTTGTTAATGATCAAATAATAGGTATCTTTTTGGGTGGGGTCTACCCATGCTAATAGATCCAAAACTGTAGTAATTGACTCTTTGAAATCATACTTCCACATGTCCAAGTCCTTAACCTGGCCATCCTCAGTCAAAATCTTAGGGATCTCCCATTTTTGGAGACCCCTAAATGATGTCATCCTCTCCCTTAATGATTTGCCTTCATTTTCTAATTGGGGGAGTTCCTTTGTCATTATATTATAATTTTTCCATGTTATCCCCATAACTTGGGGTGTAAAAGACACATTCTTAATCACCAAAAGTACTTCCTTGAATATGATGGCTCTTGGATGCCACATAGCTCTGAATGGCTGAAAGAATGAAATTAGGTCCTTCAATTGTGTATGTACCTGGAAGACATGAGAATAGCAGGAATGTACCTCATCCAATTTGCCAAGCATCTTATTAGTAATCTACAAAATTATACTTCTTCGGATTGCTAGACATTTCTCTTCTCCCTCCTCCTTCATCTAGAGTAGCCTTTTGTCCCTATTTACAATGATACTAGCCAGTGCCTTATTTTGAAAAGTTAGCATTTTATTCTCAAGAATCAAAGAATAAGGAATTTTTTCTAACTCACCCAGCCCAATTTTCTCCTGCTATTCTTGGGGCTTTCGCTCTATCATCAATGCTAAGGTAGAATCCGTCTTCTCTAACTCCTTTCTTAGCTTGGCATTTTCTTTATATAGCTTATTATAACTAGCAAAAAGAGAGACATGATTTCTTTTGAGTGTTTCATGCCTTTTTTCCTCTTCTTCAGTGGTAGCTTTAGCAAAATATGAGGCGTGAAATGCAATGTGGTAGCCTCAAGAGTTGTGGTAGCTATAAGGGTTCTTAAAATTGCATCAGTATCTTTCTTCTCTACCCCATATTAAAAAATTGGCCTTTTAGTGTTGGGTGCCTTTACCCATTGTGGAAATTCTTTGATGCTCGGGTAAAATCCTTAGCCATGTTTACCAATCTTTTGGACCGTATAAATGGGGTTTTCTTGTCTCATTACTTGATCCAAAATAAATATCTTTTGCATTCCCCCACCCTAGGATCAACATCATGTCACCGGCCTTGATCATTTATCTGCCCTCCTCAGGGGTGCAATCTATGTTATCAAAATGTGTCAGCTCTTCGTCTAACATATTCTTCAGTTTCATCTATAGCCAAAAATATTTTAACTCTAGAGTCATAATAAAATTATCATCAAATAAAAGTTGTGTTGTAGTAAGAATCCTTTTATCTTTTGCATCCTCCTCAAGGATGAAGCTAGGGACAATTGTCCTATCTTCCTCCATTATTTCACTAGCAAAATCTATGTTGGGAAAATGGTGTCTCAACCTTGCATTTACATGTGGTTACTATTTATAGTAATTTTTCATTTGAGCACGAAATGGTGCAAAATTCTTCCCAAAGCTTCTGGTTGGCTAGATAAGCATACTAGTAAAGTTTCGTCACAATATCACAACTGGTTTTGAAGATATTAAAGTTTCCATTTTGGAGGGGTGCAATGAAAGGTTTAAACTTAATTTTGGGAACTTTAGATCCTCCAAAATGCACTGAAAAGTGGGTGTAAATGGTGTAGCAGTTTACAAGGTGATAGAGAACTTTGCGAGCTTTCTGGCACTTCAAACGGTTCGTCAATCACACACATAGTTCACAAGTTATGGCCTCCAGAAGTTTGGACTCCTGAAATAGGAAATATAAAATGTATCAGACACTTCAATGAGTTGTAAAAGGGAGGGACATGTGTTGATGTGTGTTTTAACACATCATAGGGCATCTAGATTGGAGATAAGGCCAGCTATACTTTATTGGGTGGTTTTAGCCCACGGTTTTGTAATACCGTTTGACAGTTTCTTGTATTGTATATCCTATATATGAGGTGTGTGAGATAGAGGTTGTGTGTAAGAGTCTTATGGCTAATGAGTTACCTCTATATCCTTGATTAGCAGTACTTTTGTAAAGAGCTTTCTTTGCAAGTATATTGTAATTCATTTTTTATTTTTGAATAATATATTGGGCGACTTTTGGAGTGTGGGTTTTTTCTCTCAAAAGGGTTTTCCCCACATAAATCACTATGTTGTGGTATGAATGTTATTATATCTATTTCTATTAAGTTTGTGTAACTGTTGTAATGATCCGTAAATTTTTTTGCATCACCCTCCTCTCAAGGTTAGTGTAAGAAGTTGTTCTGCTACTTAACTTACAATATGCATCCTTAAAGGTTTTTCAGAGGAGGAGAGGGTGAGGGAACCTTTGCATCCTCTTCATCATCATCAATAATCTCAATGAAGTTAGACAAAACTACCTTCCCCTTTTCAACTTTCCTGATGGCTTCTGCAGCTGATTGACTTTCCTATCTAGCTTGCTGAGAGGGGCTAGCTTGGGAAGACTCTCCTGTCAAAATTGCCTTCCCTTTCCTATCTCTCAGGGTCACCTCTAGAGGCTCATAGGTAGGCCTTTCTTCTTCAACTCTTTCTAAGGGTTTTTATGCATGTGCCTCTATTACAATAGCCTCAAAAATTCTCAACTTACAAAACATCCTTATAAAATCATTTATGATGTTGGAGCAAAATCCCTAGAAGTTAGGGTCCCTCGGCCTTCTTTCTTGTTCCATCCTCTTGAGTATATCCCACTTTTTCCTTCTTTGGATGGCGTCACTAGGATGACAATTTCTTATTAGATCCTCATTGTCATCATGTTCATGGTAGATGCCTTTCACTTTCATCTTTTGTGTCCTAAGCTCATTTATGTATCCCTATGGATCATGCTCCCGATATTTTCCAATTTTGAGATGATATGTGTCTACCAAGAAGTCCGACACCTTTTCTAGGGTCTCACTCCCAACAACAAAATCATCATATATAGTAAACCTAGGGAGGTGTGTCCCCTTTTTCTCCATTTGAATCCACTTCTTCTCCATCCACATTACCTGCCACATGAATTCAATGAATACTAACCCTCGAGAAATAGTAAGTGGTAAGATATGTGGTGGCTGAGGGCATCCAAATACCCTAATGATTGTGCAATTGGAATACAAGAAAAAGTTTCCAAAATTGTGGGTAAATGTTGTTGGCATTACAATAGAAAGGAGATTGTTGGTATTTCAATAAGGATATTGAGAAGGTTGTTGGAGATTATTGATATAACTGAAGAAGGATGATTACTGTCTTAATAATATTATTTTATCATTGATGTCAAGAAATTGATTTTCTGATTCAGTATGATGTTGCCATATCTTGAGAAGTATGTTTTGATGAGTATTAAGAGGTCGATAAGTGACACAGAAAGATTGTGATAATGAAGGGGAGAAATAAGTTATTTGAAATGGGCAACTATTACCGAGTTAGACAATGATGAGATCATGTTTTTTTTAATTGTTTTGATATCCTACATATATTGTTGATTATAAGTTTAATACTATAATATGTCACCGAGCAAAGAACCTAGTTGGTAAACCCTAAGGTTATCGATATCGGTTAAAGAAGGCAGAATGTCTACCAAGTGAAGTTCAGTATTAACCGAGTAACAACCAAGTTATAATAGATCGCATTGGATGGATAAAAGCATTATTTAATGAAGGATGCCGATGAGCTGGAGAAGAATAAATGATTGGTATGTCATGTAAGAAGATTGTTAAGAATCTACGGCAATGGAAAATCAAGAGGAAGATCTACAGCACAGATTGAACCGCAATAACCTAGCACAAGTTCCTAGGAAGGAATGCAAGTTCCAAGGTGAGGTAAAACATTTTTTAGATCAAAGGGTACATTGAACCTAGTCAAAGTTTGATGATTTGATGGCTAAGATTGATCATGGGAAATGTGATCAAGGAGATTAAGTGGTTAGAAATTGTTTATAAATAAGGAATTGTTGATATACAATGTATGCGGGCAAATGTATGCACAGTGATGCTACATGAATGTTTACCGAGCTTAGAAGCTTGAAGATCTGATTGAAGAATAGATTGAGAAGCCCAACAAGCCCAACAAGGGACAAGATAAGTCTTATGACAAGATTGTTTTAAGCAAATAGAATTTGCTTTAGCATTTCAGATGTGAAGTTGCAGATATATTTTATTACTATTATTTATTTTGTAAGTGACATGAAATCTCTTAACCGAGTGGACCTAACAGTCTTATTTGTAAACCCTCTAGCAAGGTAACATTCTAAATGAGTGTTTGAAATCCTTTGACAAGGTCACTTCTAACAAAGTGCAAGACTCTAACAAGTCTGAGGGAAATCCCTTAACCGGGTCACATCTAGCAATGTGTTTGTAATCTTTAACAGGATTAGGTTTTAACCGAGCATACTCTAGAAGGGTATATTTCTTAGTGGGTCCGAAATCCCACAGTGGTTTTTCCCTATTTGGGTTTCCACGTTAAATCTGGTGTTATATGTGTTGTGATGTTATCTATTCATGAGTTTGAATGTTTTACAGTTTTGGTCATATATTCTGAAGTATAAGCTATCGAGGTTGAATCTGTTGAATATATTGAACAAGTTAAGTTTGTATGATTCACCCCCCCCCCCCCCCCCCCGCCTCTCATCTTATTAACTATTAGCATCAGAACTTTACAATTGGTATCAAAGCTTTAGACTCTGAAAGAAAAGTTTAAAGGTACTTGAGGCAAAGATCCAAAGATGTATAAAAGGGATCCACCAAAGCTGAACAAGTCAAGTTTCTCCACATGGCAGAAAAGGATGAAGCTGCATTTATCAAGAACTGGAGAATATGCAACATATTATTTGGAGAATGATTACATAGCACCTACCACCAACCCAATGACCATGGAAGAGATAAAGGCAAAGCAAGAACATATTCAAGCTATGATTGAAATAACATCGGCATTGACCGACTCAGAGTTTAATGATCTAGAAGGCTGTAATGATGCAAAAGCAATGTGGACCAAGCTCATATCTGTGTATGGTGGTGATGAACATGTTTAGAGAGAAAACATAGATAGTCTAAGAGGACAACTTGAATCCATGAGAATGAATGAAGGTGAGAACATAACACAATACAGTACAAGGTTAAAGGAAATTGTCAATCAAATTAAAGGAGCAGGAGGAACTATTGAAGAAAAGGATGTAACAAGTAAGTTGTTGAGAAGCCTTCTACCTGCTTATGCCATTCGAGTCTCTGCAATCAATGAATTAAGGTCTATACCAAATATGTCAGTCTCTTTGGATGCCACTATTGGTAAGCTACATGTATTCGAGTTAAGTAATTTTGATAATAGTGGGTCTTCGGTAAATAAAGTTGAATCTGCATTTAGTTCTTTTCATATTGGTGAATCTGATGACTATAATGATAGAATGAATAAGTATTATGAAGGAAATCATAGTGGAGCAAGTGAGAGACTTCGTAAAAACATGAAAGAAGTACACAAACTGTATGAGGAAATCAGAAAGCAAGAAGAGTTTGAAGCATTATTGGCCAGAAGGTTATCGAGAGGCAAAGGTAAGTATAAAGGAAAGCTACCTTTGAAATGTTTCAATTGTGATAAAATAGGACATATGGCTTCTAACTGCCCTGACAAAGAATCTAGTGAAAAGAGAGAATATTGAGAAGATAGATCAATCACTGCAGAGGACACCAAGACTTCAGAAGGAGAGATAGAAAGACATGCCTAGTAGCTGATGAGGAATCCAACGATGATAAATTTGATGAAACTGATACAGAGGAATTTGTTTATGTGGCTATTAAAGATGGATTAGATGAAGAAAGGTATGAAGAAAAAGCCCTAATATCTCACATAAATAAAAATGATTCTTGGATCATAGACAGTGGATGCTCACATCACATGACAGGTGATAAAAACAAGTTTGTTAAATTAGAAGACTATGATGGAGGATATGTAAGATTTGGTAATGATGCACCATGTCCGGTGAAAGGTAAAGGATCTATAACACTTCTTGACAATGTTAAATGTGATGACGTATACTGGGTTGAAGGTTTGAAATACAATTTGTTGAGTGTAGCACAGTTAAACAATACAGGATACCAAATAGAATTCCAGAAGGGATGTGTCAAAGTTCATGACAAACATGGAAAGCTGGCTGCTACCGAGACACAAAAAAAAGGTAATACATTTCATCTTGACTCAACTCAGAACAAATGTCTATATGCAAAAATAGAAGATACCTAGTTATGGCATAAAAGGTTTTTTCATGTAAATTTTGTTAATCTGATCAAAATAAGTAAGAAGCACTGAGTAAGAGGTCTACCGAGCTTGGAAAAACCTGAGAATGCAATATGTTGAGGATGCCAGATGGGTAAGATGCAAAGATCAAGCTTTACAAGTAAGTCCTACACTTCTAAAGGAATTTTAGATCTAGTACACACTGATCTTTGTGGTCCCATGAAAGTTCAAAGTTATTATGGTAATAAATATTTCATATTATTTGTAGATGATTACTCAAGGATGATGTTAGTTATGTTTTTAAAAGAAAAATCAGAAGCTTTTCAAATGTTTAAATGGTACAAGGCAAGAGTTGAAAATGAAATAGGAAGACAGTTGAAATGTCTTAGATCTGATAGAGGAGGAGAGTTCACTTCTGATGAATTTAACTTATTCTGCAATGATCTTGGTATAAAAAGGCAAGTATCTGCACCGAGAACTCCACAACAAAATGGGATAGCTGAGAGAAGAAACAGATCAATTGTAGACTGTGCCAAAACCCTAATGATAGAAAAGAGGGTACCTCAAACATTTTGGAGAGAAGCAATCAACACTGCAGTTTACACCCTGAACCAAGTACAACTGAAAAAAGGAACTTTGAAGACACCATATGAAATCTGGTATGACAAGAAACCTAATGTAAGTTATTTTAAAATCTTTGAAAGTAGATGTTATGTTCACAAAGATGACAGAAATGGAAAGTTTGTTAGGATTCCCACAGATACTAGGAGGGGGGGGTTGTGAATCAGTATCTAATCGATGAATTGAATTTCTTAACTTAAAAACATGCATAACATATTATAATAGTGTACCGGTATGCAAGAAATAATGCAATAAACAGAATTAAAAGCAACCACATGAAAAACACACCATAACATAATGATTTAATGAGGAAACCCGGTGTGGGAAAAACCTCGGTGGGATTTGTGGCCCACAATATTCACTTACTGGCCAATAAGAGAATATTACTGCTACAAGAGGGGCCTGCACATGCATGAAGGCCAACTGCCTAGAGCTCACTGCTCAATGGGAAGTCTCACTGACTTATAATGATGGATTATACAAATCCAGTATCTTGTACTGCTTCAAAATAGCTTCTATAATGCCAGATCCAGTACCGATTTCTGCTTTGCTTCTTACATAAACCCTTAACCTATAATTCATATAATAGGTCTGCCTTATTTCACCTTAATATATTCTTCTCACTTACTTACAAATATTCTATAATGATCTCTCTTATATAAGAGTCATTTTACAACTTTCCAAGTCAGCTTACAAAGATTTTACAATAATAAACAAAATATAATATAACAAAAAACATGTTGGCCTCTGTGTCGGTATGCTTCCTTTCTATGCCAGTGTCGATGGTCTGAGTGTCGGTGTAGAGTCTGATCTTGCTAGTGCCAGTGTAATGCCTTTCTAGTGCCATAGGATTGTAAGGTTACCATCAATGACAAAACCTTCAATCACCTACAATGTCTCATTGGAGTGTGCATAACAATCTCCCCCTTTGGCATTGATGGCAACACTCATGAGAAAATTCAAAAGTGTATCCAAATCTTGTAAACCAAAAATGTTTCCAAAAATATGTTACCAAAAATATAAGAACTCCCCCTGAGCAGATAAGTCTTCTGCCGGTTATTATCTCATACTACTACTCGCCCTTTGGCATCAATGACAATGGTTGTCAAGATGTTAGTAGAGTTGTAGTCTCAGTCAACCTTGTAACTGGGTGGTTACAATTTGAAAAAGACCTCCCAAAATCAAGTTTATACTTTCCATAAACTTCTTGTTGTCCTTTATTGTTGTCTATGTTCTTTGAACTGTACCGGTGAGGTGCTGCATATGCTTTGCTGGTGTTCTCTGTCCCTGTACTAGTTCCTCAGATATTTCCTTCCATAATGATGCTAGATAGTCCAATCTTGGACTCAGTCTTAGTCTCAAATTCTTTTCCTTATTTACTATTCTCTCCTTTTCTCTTTCTAACTTAAGTAATTCTTCCTCAAAACTGGTTATCCTTTGCTCAAAAACTGATAATGTATCAGGTGAGTTAACAAAATTGTCAGCAAGTTTATTGATTTCTTCCTATACCTTGCTCATTTTCTTATCTATGTCTACTGTCAAAAAGTTTGTCTTGCAAGTATCTTTGTACAGAGTTTTAAATTCCTTCAATAAGTTACATAGTTCCGGTAGAAGTGTGTCAAATTCCCTAGTACACTTCTTTATCTGATTTTCAAAGAATTTTTTCTTTTCAATTTCTAACTTATCCTTCAATGCTTCTTCCTTTATTTGTTCAATAGTTATTGTGTTCTCAGTGATGTATTTACACAAAGTGTCAAGTTGGCTTAAAGAATCCTTATTGTCTATGTTATAGTTAGGAGCTATCATCATCAAAATTGGGATTGTGTCATCTATAGCTTTATAAGCCTATGAACTACAATCTATTATCCTTTTGATGGAGTCCAAAAGTACTTCAGTTACATTTGTTTATTTGTAACCTGTTGAGGAGGAACCAACATTATGAATTCCACCGGTGGAGGAAGTAACCAAGCTTGTAGTGACCTCTGGTAGGTTAGTTTGTGTTTCCATTTCTTTAAGCAATGGTTTTTTATCTTCTCCTGTTGCCGGTGGCACTATTTCCATGTGAATCTGTTCCTATTCTAGAGCCTATTGCTCTGCTTGTCTCTTTGTTTTTTGCTCTGTTTCAGTCTCAGTTTGAGTCTCTACCTGTTGCTCTATGTTATCAACTTCAACTTTTCTTTCAGTATTGTTAATGCTGTCAGTTGTCGGTGGCTCATTAGCCATATCTGTCTTGCCGATTGTATCTTTGTCTATCACAATGTTGACTTTTTGTGTATCAACATCAACTGTGTATAGTACCTCAGGATTAGGATTTGTATCCTCTATGTGCATACTCTCATCTGCCGGTTGATCTTCAGTAGTTGTTATTGGTGATGTAATTTGAGGTGGTGGGAGTAAGTTATCTTTTACTTTGATGCTCAGAGGTCCACCAACCTTTCCTTTTCCTTTGTCCTTCTCCTTCTGGTATACCTTTATTGGTTTGGGGTTCCTGTATTCTTCCTATTTTTCTTTTTCAACAAGGAATATGTCCCATGCATTTTCTGTTTCCTTTGTAACTTCATTCACTCTTCCAACCATTAATGCAATATGTCGGTGTGCAGTAGAGAATACTGACCGGTTGGCTTCTGCAATTAAGTCATCTATCTCCTTAGGTGAGTTTACTGGGTAAACAGCAAGTAACTTTTCAATTTTGATTTTCTTATCAAGCTCTACAACAGCTTGTCTTCTTGCTTCCAGTCTTTCAAAAAATTCATCGAGTAGTTCATCTATCAGTTCCATTAAGAACTTCTTATAGATGTCCATGTGTAAAATAACATTGTTTTCAACTTGTTCTCTTTCATCTGCTGACAGTGTATCATAGACCTTTCCTATGTTCTTGATTTTCCCTTCCTCTGTGATTTCATTTAACAATTTGTCAAGAGGGGCCATGTTTTGTTTAGTCTTATTCTTCTTTGGTGTCAACTTTTTCTTTGGTGTTGTCTTTCTAACTGGAGACCTCACTGCCTGTTGTTTTTGTCTAGTCCTTCTAGGCGAGGGTGTGGATGCCGGTGAAGGATCCCTTTTCCTTACAACTCTTTTGAAAGTTGTAGGCATGTCACTCTCTGAAGAAGTATCTACCGGTGATAGGTGAGTCTCAGGCTGTAGAGTTTCTAACTCATCCTCAATGATACCGGTTTGTTTCAGTACATCTTCTTTAATAGCCTTCGCCAATCTAGAACCTCTTCTCACAACTGCTTCAACCTTTTTCACTCTCTTCTTAGATTGAATTTGACTTTCTATGGTCTCAGCACTACCAAATACTTCTTCCTTTGGTTCATTTGGTGCTTCCAGAAGTGCTTTAGCATAAGTCTCAATTATATGATCATCGGTCTCATAACCCATCTCTGTTACCCAAATTGTTCTTAGGATGACTGCTTCCATCCAAATCTCATCCTTTTTTATCACAAAACATATTTCATCCTTGTATTTGTTGACAATCTTCTATGATAGTCTGATTCTTTTGTTCATCCTAACCTTTAGTGCTTGAAAATAGTCATGAATATTCTTTTCTTTGTTTTCACCCATGTTGTTGAATAGGTCTGTTAAGTATTTTCCTACTGGTATATCAAATCCAAGGTTCTTATTGCCTATACCGGGAACCTATTTGGTTATGTGTAGCATCAAGCATACAAGTAGATTTCCAAATCTAAAAGTTACTTTCTTATCCTTCTTGATTTTGCCTAAGTTATCAATCAACTCATCTTTAACCATTCACATACATCAATTTTTACATTGTCTTTAACCATGTCATAAGCACTTTTAATGCATAAACTGGAAACTGAGTTAAGTCTGTTTGCATGAGTTGCTTTGTACCCTAAAATCATGCTAACAAATCTCACATTTATATCGGTCACATAATTAACCCTCAGAGACCTTCTATCTGATGTTGCACCAGTTAAGTTCATTACTAGGTCATTGGAGACCTTCTTAGTCTTGTCTGGTCTGTTACTAGTGGAAGGTAACCCTGTTACTGCTTTCACAACTTCCTTTGTAATTTTGTGAACTGAATCAAGCCAAAAGAATGAACCATGTACCCTGCTTAAAACTATCCTAATCACTTCCTTGGGAAATTCAGGAATGCAGAGGATTTCGGTGAATCCTAGGGTTTCAACAATTTTATGTTCAGGTTTTACATTACCGAAATTGTCACATATAATAGTCTTATACATGTTTTTAATTTCTTCATCTCCTAATTCCTCTATGTTGCAATGAATATATATTCTAGGATCTTCTGCAAAAACAACTCCTTTTGGAATTTGGGAAAAGCACCTACATTGTCATCTTTCTTAGCTATCTTGGGAACTAGTTGAAATACGGGCCTAGGGCATTTTATAACCTCGACTACTGTAAGGTTTTCTATGAATTCAGGTGCAGAGGAGGATGCCATGAAGATAAATACCTTTTTCTGCCTTTGGATGGATTGATTGCTGAAGTGCTTTGCCTCTTTGCTCGAAATGCCTTAGCTCTGCAAATTTCACGCTCTTCGAATGTTTGAAATCTCGATGAAATGAAATGGAGCCAAAACCACAAATTTATAATGTTTATTTTCCATCTACCACATTTAATGTATGTCGGTTAAGTAGTCACTTAACATTGTCTACCGGTATAGAAGTAATTCCAACTTCTCACCATTAACCGAGGGAATTATTGCATATGTCTTATTTGATTGCCAAACCCTCAAGAAATTTTTCTTCAATTTGATGAAGAGCTTCTTGTCGGTGGAGTATTACTTTGTTCTGTCGGTGAAGCACTACTCTGTCCTGCCGGTGAAGTATTGATTGGTTCTACCGGTGGAGGAGTATTCCCAACAATATTTAGGTCTGACTTTCTAATCCATTGTTTTGAGAATTCTTTCTTAACCTCTTCAACTTTTTCTTTTCCTTTCAAACTAGAACTTTTGTTGTCTGCCGGTGATCCTTTCTACAGAATTTTGCAATATGCCCAATCTTGTTACATGCATAACAAGTCACATTATTTTTCTGATTAGCTTTTTCACAACCTATGTCAGTATGTGTTCTACATTGATTAGATAGGTGTCCAAATCTTCCACAAACATAACATCTCACATTCATTCTGCAATTTTCAAAGTTGTGACCAACTTTGTTGCATTTTGAACATTGACCGGTGGGTGTGTTGATATTCTGATAATTTCTAGATCTACATTCATTTGCTCTATGACCATACTTGTTACAGTTAAAGAATTTTCCATTGAATTTATAAGCATTAGGTTGTCTTACCGGTTTGCTATGATCCTGTGCATTTGCAATACCGGAGTTTTCACCAACTTCAAAGCCAATTCCAAAAGTGTCACCTTTAGGTTTTTGATTCTTCAGCAAGTTACCAAGTTCTTCTGAGCTTTTCTTGAATTTCTATTTATGTTGATTTGCAGTATCTAGTTCTCTTTCTAAGACTTCTTTCTGCCTCATAAGTTCATTGGAGTCATTCTAAGTGTGCATCAAGTCTGTCTTCAACAAATCATTTTCATAACTGAGTCTTGTGTTTTCATTTGCAACATCACTTAGTCTTCTAGTCAAATCTTCTTCATTCTTCTTTCTATCTTCAATTTCTTTACAAAATCTCATAGTCATATCCTGCATCTCATTCTTTGTTGTCATGTTCTCTTGTTTCAGCTTGTTTATCATATCATTAAGTGATTCCTTTTCATCATTCTCATTTTGCATCTTTTCACAAAGTTCTCTTCTCTTGTTTCTTGAAATAGTAAGATTTTCTTGAAGTGCCTGAATGATACCCTGAGCTGCCTTTAGATCGTCTTCAAGTTTGATGTTTTTCAATTTCTCTGCATCATAGTCTGAGAGAGCTGCTTCTAGTTGCTTCATTAGATTTTCCATCTCTACCGGTGTCAAGATCTTCCTCAAGCTGTTAGGCTTCTAAAAATAGAGGACCAAGCTTTAATACCAATTGTTAGGATTCCCACAGATACTGAGAGGGGGGGGGGGTGAATCAATATCTAACCGGTGAATTGAATTTCTTAACTTAAAACATGTAGAACATATTATAACAGTGTATCGATATGCAAGAAATAATGCAATAAACAGAATTAAAAGCAACCACATGAAAAACACACCATAACACAATGATTTAACGAGGAAACTCGGTGTGGGAAAAACCTTGGTGGGATTTGTGACCCACAATATTCACTTACTAGCCAATAAGAGAATATTACTGCTACAAGAGGGGCCTACACATGCACGAAGGACAATTGCCTAGAGTTCACTGCTCAATGGGAAGTCTCACTGACTTACAATGATGGATTATACAAATCTAGTATCTTGTACTGCTTCAAAATAGCATCTATAATGCCAGATCTAGTACCGGTTTCTGCTTTGCTTCTTACATAAACCCTTAACCTACAATTCACATAATAGGTCTATCTTATTTCGCCTTAATATATTCTTCTCACTTACTTACAAATGTTCTATAATGATCTCTCTTATATAAGAGTCATTTTACAACTTGCCAAGTCGGCTTACAAAGATTTTACAATAATAAACAAAATATAATATAACAAAAATCTTGTCGGCCTCTATGCCGGTATGCTTCCTTTCTCTGCCGGTGCCGGTGGTCTAAGTGCCGGTGTAGAGTCTGATCTTGCTAGTGCCGGTGTAATGCCTTGTCGGTGCCATAGGATTGTAAGGTTGCCATCAATGACAAAACCTTCAATCACCTACAATGTCTCATTGGAGTGTGCATATGCCAACAAAGTTTGATCAGAAAAGCTTGGAAGGAACATTTCTTGGTTATTCTTCTAGAAGTAAAGCATTTAAACGTCTGATCAAATCATCTAACAAAATAGTAGAAAGTGCAAATGTGAAAATTGATGAATTTGCAGAAAGAAATGATGAAGGAAATTCCAAAGAACCAGAAAATTATGAAGAATTTGTTTATGTTCAATCGAGAAATCCTACCGAGAAAGTTGCTGAAGAAAATGAAGATAATATCCAGTTACCGAATGATGAAGAAGATCATACAGAGCTTGCCAAGCCTATAGTAGCCAAATATGTCAGAAGAAATCATGCATCAAGTCAGATTATAGGAGATAAAGATGATCCAGTGATGACAAGGAACAAACTGAGACAGAACACATGTATGATATCTGAATTTGAACCGAGAATAGTAAAAGAGGTATTTAACAATGAAGATTGGGTAAATGCTATGACAGAAGAGATTGATCAAATGAAGAAGAATGAAACATGGACATTGGTCCCAAGACCAAAGGACAAAAATGTAATCGGTACAAAGTGGATTTTCAGAAACAAGCTAAATGAAAAAGGTGAGGTCATTCAGAACAAAGCAAGACTAGTTTGCAAAGGTTATGCTCAAGAAGAAGGAATAGATTATGGTGAGACTTTTGCACCCGTGGCTAGAATTGAGGGAGTAAGAACATTGTTGGCATATACTGCTTTCAAAAATTTCAAGGTATATCAAATGGATGTTAAATCTGCATTTTTGAATGGTATACTAGAAGAAGAAGTTTATATTGAACAACCTGAAGGATTTGTTGAAGACAAGAATAAAGATCAGGTATGTAAATTGAACAAAGCTTTATATGGTTTGAAACAAGCACCTAGAGCATGGTATGAAAGACTGCACTCTTATTTGATCAAGATTGGATTTATAAGGACAAGTGAAAACAACAATATGTACATGAAGAATGATGAGGACAATGGAATACTAATCTCAGCCATATTTGTTGATGATATTATTTTTTGTGGAAATGATTCTCTATGCAAGAACTTTGGAAATGAAATGTGCAAAGAATTTGAGATGTCATTAATCGCTGAGATAAAGTATTTTATAGGTTTACAAATACTGCAAATGAAAGATGAGATTTTCATTACTCAATCCAAGTACATAAAGGAAATCTTGAAGAAATTTGGAATGGAGGATTCTAAACCTGTAAGTACTCCTATGACTACTAACTGTAAACTATCAAAGAATGATGAATCTACATCTGTTGATTAGACACTTTACCGGTCTATGATTGGAAAGTTGCAATATGTTGTTCACAGCAGGCCGGATATAGCACATGCAGTAGGAATAGTTGCAAGATTTTCTACAAATCCCAAAGAAACCCATATGACAACAATCAAGAGAATTTTCAGATACCTGAGAGGCACTGAAGACTATGGCTTAGTATATGAAAAAAGGAATGATTTTGATTTAAAAGTTTATACTGATGTTGATTGGGCAGGAAACATTGATGACAGGAAAAGCACAAGTGGTGGAGCTTTCTTTTTAGGAGATAGACTAGTAAGTTGGCTTAGCAAGAAACAAGGATGCATTTCACAGTCAATAGCTGAAGCTGAATATGTCGCTACAGCATTGAATTGTACCAATATAGCATGGATCAAGCAACTGTTGGAAGGTATAAATGAGAAAGCTACCAAGCCAGTAACTATATTATGTGATAATACTAGTGCCATTAACATTTCAAAGAATCCGGTAATGCACTCTAAGACAAAGCATATCTCTATAAAGTATCATTATCTCAGAGAAGAAGTTCAAGAGAAGAAAGTTGTGCTAGAATATATTAGTTCAAAGGAGCAAATAGTAGACATATTCACAAAGCCACTGCCAAGGGACACTTTTGAGTATCTCAGAAGCAAGTTAGGGGTCCTACCCCTATCTTCTACTCACTGATAGAGTTTGGTGAAAGCATCAATTCGATGACTCTATAGAATATTATTTGTGGATTGATGCTGATTTACACACTTTAGGAGGTTTTTTTAAAGGTGTGCAGGAAATAGTGATTGGAGACAAGATGCTCTGACCATGAATGAAATTGCAAGGAAATTACTTCACAATGGCAGAAATCATGAATTAGTTTTTCCTTTTGGCATTGTTGTCAAAGGGGGACAAGACTAAATGGAGAAGATAGACTAAATGGAGAAAATAACAGAAGACTAATGACATAGGGAGAAGACTTTAGGAGAAGGTTTAAACAGTTCAAGGATAACAGGAGAAGTCTAACAACAACCTGAATCCAAATCAGTTGGAATAAATCAAGTTGATATTGCCATTTAAAGTTGGTTTTGCCATCAATGCCAAAGGGGGAGATTGTTGGTATTACAATAGAAAGGAGATTGTTGGTATTTCAATAAGGATATTGAGAAGGTTGTTAGAGATTATTGATATAACTGAAGAAGGATGATTACTATCTTAATAATATTATTTTGTCATTGATGTCAAGAAATTGATTTTTTGATTCGGTATGATGTTGCCATATCTTGAGAAGTATGTTTTGATGAGTATTAAGAGGTTGGTAAGTGACACAGAAAGAATGTTGTAATGAAGGGGAGAAATAAGTTATTCAATGGGCAACTATTACCGAGCTAGACAATGATGAGATCATGTTGTTTTTTATTGTTTTGTGTAGCGTCCTAAAATTGCGACACTTGCAATTTCGACTGCATTTCGGTCTTCATGATGGCGACGCAACACACAACCTAAATGGAGACCCCGAAACTTGATTATGACACCAAAAACTGCATTTTCTTGCACCCTGGCCTGAACCTCCTTTGCACCCTGTTGTCCCGGGAGGTGGGACCAGAGCGCCCAGCGCCCTGGTCCCTGGGTCCTATTTTGGGCCCGGTCTCTTTTGGACTTCGGGTCTTTATGTTTGCAAATTGGAAAATTATCTTTCCTGGTTGGCCTAAGGTCGGGAAAATCAGTCTTTTAACCCTAATTGGCAAGTATATAAACTACATTTTCCTCTCTCATTTGGATAGATACATACATGAGGGAAAAAGCGTGGAAACTATATTCAAGCATTCAAGCATTCAAGCATTCTTTCAAGCAATTGATCATTCTAAGTCTCCATTCAAGGCTAAGTGTTGCATTCAAGACAAGGATTCAACCATTGAAGAGGAGATCACATATTACATGCTACATACAAAATACAACAATACAACAAACAACAACATCTATACCTTCGCACATAAGGATACAAACATCCTTACAACAAGGTATTAGTACTTGTTTTACATTACATTTACAGCAATTTCTTATTTCTTGGTTAATTCCAAAACCAGGGTTTGACCTAAAGGCAAACCCCTAATCCCTAACCCCCCAATCATCTTCGCTTTTCTGTGTGTAGGTTGCAGGTACGCGGCTGAAATTGAAGATCTGGAATCCTTGTGCAGAGACGAACAGATCCCCCTTCGTTTCGCGGATTTTTCGGAGGACCGTGTGCACGCCGGGCGCCATCGTCCCGACAACTTTTGCTCAAATTTGCAGGACAGCGCCGTATCGACATTTTACTGCTAATTCCAGGTCCGCAACTTGATCCTATATCCCTATCTCAGTTTATAAGCGAATCTTCGTCACTTTCTATGCATTCCTAGCTTAATTCTTCTATCAACATTCTTTACAAAAGAGGGTAGACTTGCTTTCTTAACCCTTGAAACACATTTAGCATCCAATCTTGCATTGTGTGGGATTGGATCTTGTGGGTTTCAACCCCTCTTTTGAATGTAAAGTCTCTCCCCTAAGTGAAAACCATCAACCCTAGAGACTCTCCCTTCTCTCTCCTTGGAGTTGGAAGAGGGGAGAGCAACTAGGGTTCGATCACGATTTTCCGCTTTACATTTTGATATTCGACATATGTTGTTGTTTATAAGTTTAATAATGTACTATGTCACTGAGCAAAGAACCTAGTCAATAAACCCTAAGGTTATCGATATCGGTTAAAGAAGGCAGAATGTCTACCGAGTGAAGTTCAGTATTAATCGAGTCACAACTGAGTTATAATAGATCACATTGGATGGATAAAAGCATTATTTAATGAAGGATGCTGATGAGCTAAAGATGAATAAATGATTGGTATGTCGTGCAAGAAGATTGTTAAGAATCTACGGCAATGGAAAATCAAGAGGAAGATCTACAGCACAGATTGAACCGCAATAACCTAGCACAAGTTCCTAGGAAGGAATGCAAGTTCCAAGACGAGGCAAAACATTTTTTAGATCAAAGGATACATTGAACCTAGTCAAAGTTTGATGATCTGATGGCTAAGATTGATCATGGGAAATGTGATCAAGGAGATTAAGCGGTTAGAAATTGTTTATAAATAAGGAATTATTAATAAACAATGTATGTGGGCAAATGTATGCACAATGATGCTACATGAATGTTTACCGAGCTCAGAAGCTTGAAGATTTGATTGAAGAACAGATTGAGAAGCCCAGCAAGCCCAACAAGGGACAAGATAAGTCTTATGACAAGATTGTTTTGAACAAATAGAATCTGCTTTAGCATTTCAGATGTGAAGTTGCAGATATATTTTATTACTATTATTTATTTTGTAAGTGACATGAAATCTCTTAACCGAGTGGAACTAATAGTCTTATTTGTAAACCCTCTAGCAAGGTAACATTCTAAATGAGTGTTTGAAATCCTTTGACAAGGTCACTTCTAACAAAGTGCAAGACTCTAACAAGTCTGAGGGAAATCCCTTAACCGGGTCACATCTAGCAATGTGTTTGTAATCTTTAATAGGATTAGCTTTTAATCGAGCATACTCTAGAAGGGTATATTTCTTAGTGGGTCCGAAATCCCACAGTGGTTTTTCCCTATTTGGGTTTCCACATTAAATCTGGTGTTATATGTGTTGTGATGTTATCTGTTCATGAGGTTGAATGTTTTACAGTTTTGGTTATATATTCTGAAGTATAAGCTACGAGGTTGAATCTGTTGAATATATTGAACAAGTTAAGTTTGTATGATTCACCCCTCCCCCCCTCTCATCTTATTAACTATTGGCATCATAAATTTACAAATGCACTCTTTGGGAATTTTACATTTTTTGGCTTGACATCCCTAATCCTTAATAGTTTTACTATATCCTTGGGGAGCCTTGGGGTTTTGAGCCCATGATATCCTAGTACCTTTAGCACAAAATGATCAAAGAATGTAGAATAATTGGACCACCTAGACCTCTTATCCCAAACTTGAGTCCATCTTGAACCAGCCATTTGCTGCCTAAATTAAGATCAAACATATTTATCTTCAAAGATGCATCCCATTCAGTCGAATTTTGGAAGAGGATTAAATGGAATAGCAAAGAATAATATTTGAAATCTAACGGGGTCTTTTCATCCTTTGCACTTATTAACCCCTCATGCAATTTATCTTGAATGTATGTTGAAAAATCATATATACAATTCATTAGACTGAGGATGCTGGATTTTTATTGACATCATCATAAAGTCAATAGTCATCTTAGACCTTCCACAATCCATCCCTAAAACCTGGCAGAGAGCATAGTATGTTTTCACAAAATTGTTTTTAAATGTTACCAAGTCAAAGGGATCCTTTTCAATGTACAAAATATAATTCTTGCCCATTTGGTACATCCTTTTCTTGTAATGGGGGAATACCTCACTCTTAAAGAAATCTTTCTTAATGCCATATTATGTCTCCATCCTCTTCAAGTCAATTGTCTTGAGGGCTCTTTGTTTAGACCAAAACATTGAACGATGGGATCCCTAGCTACATCAACCAAAATGTGCCTAGTTGTTGTTCTTACTATCATGCTCTCAGGATGATATGGTTTCCCCAACTATCTAATGAAAAGTGGTTCCACAAAAATGTTGGGAACTGTTAGGACCCGGAGCAAACTAAGAGGGGGGGGGGTGAATCAGTTGTCTATTAATTTCAACCCAAAGATAACTTAATCAAACTTGATACTTAATACCGGTAAACCAAACTTAATGTCGGTAAACAGATTAACAGTTAATATTAATACCGGTGAAACTTAATGCATGAAATAGAACGAGAAACAACATCCATGACACATAACACAAAGATTTGTACGTGGAAACCCTGTAAGGGGGAAAACCATGGTGGGAAACCTTACCCACAATCAGATGATACTATTGCAGATAGTATGTGTATACAAATGGGGTTTGCACATGCAGAAAGGCCAGCTGCCTAGATCTCACTGCTCAATCACAAAAATGGGAGTCTCACTTACTGCAATTGGATGATTAAATCCAATGATAATGTACTGCTCAAAGTAGCATCTCCAATGTTGGATTCAGTACCAGTTAAGCTCTGATTGTCTCCTTCAAACCTTCCTTGAATCTTTAAATGATGTCTGCAGGAGTAGCTTTGCTTATATTCACATATACCGAATATCACAACCTTACCATACCATATTACATTCCATTACATAATCTAACAAATGAGATCTTACATATATACCAAAAGCTAAGACCAAATGTGTAGGTCGACTCATTAAGAATATTACAATAAAATCAATTACAACAAGTCAAGATGCGATGCATCATGTCGGCTCAACAATAATACTAATTGATTAAATTATCTCCATAATGTGTCATGCTGATCTGGAATAGATAACACATGCCAGTCCATAACCTAGACCAATTTGTCAGTAACAACAAATATGTCAACCCAATTAGACCAATAACCAAATCATCAAAACCAAGTGTCCAAACCATGTCTTAGACATAACCAAGTGATCTCCATATGATAACAAGTCATCCTCAATGTCGATGAACCAAATACTGGTGATTGTGCATAAGTCAGTGAACTTACCGGTGAACATAACCAAAGATCTCCAGAAGGATAAGTGTTGATAAGTGTTGACATCAATGACAAAACCAATGCAACATATCCATAATACCAACGATCTCCCCCTTTGGCATTGATGGCAACATAATATGGAAAAACCATCTAAGTGCTAAAGCAGAAATGCCAGTAAACCAAAAACCAACAATCTCCAGAATAGATCAATACGAGAAATCAAAAGTACAAATGCAGAGAGTAACAATCTCTCCCCCTTTGAATAATCTCTCCCCAAAGAATAATGTTTTAATGTTTTTCCATAGATATCTCTCCCCCTTTGACATCAAATGCCAAAGAAATACAAATAACAGATACAATCATTCATAGAACCAATTACAAATACCAACTAGTCCCTCTGAGAAGTAGCTCTCCTCCATCAAAACTGGAAAAAGGTTTCTTTGTAAATTCTGTCGGTTTGATGCCAAGCCTCAACTGTCTAAGTCTCTATTGGTGAGGTTATGACCCCAAGCTGCTCTCTGAGATATTCAAAAGTTTCCTTAGGCAAAGGCTTAGTAAAGATGTCTGCAATCTGCTCTTTAGTATTCACATAAACTAGTCTCACTTCTTTTGCTTCAACATTCTCTTTCAAAAAATTGTATTTGATAGAAACATGTTTAGTTTTAGAGTGAAATACCGGATTCTTAGATATATCAATTATTGCTAAATTGTCACAATAGATGATTATAGGTTCTTTGCATTTTACCTTTATGTCCTTCAACATTTGCTTAATCCATAATACCTGAGTACAATTAGTTGTTGCTGCAACATATTCTGATTCCGCTGTTGATAATGATGTACAACTTTGTTTCTTGCTCAACCATGAAATCAATCTGCTACCAAGAAAGAATGCCCCGCCGGTGGTTCTCTTTCTGTCATCTACATCTCCTGCCCAATTAGCATTGATGTATGCACATAAATCAAAATTTTCATCTTTAAGATACCATAAACCAAGATTTGTTGTGCCTTGTAAATACCAGAAAATCCTTTTCATTGTCGATTCATGATTTTCACTAGGATTACTTTGAAATATTGAAACAATACATACTGCATTCATTATATCAGGTCTTGTTTGTGTCAAATACAGTAAACCTCCAATCATAGACTTGTATCTTGTCAGATTAACATGAGCTGAATCATCCTTTAATGACAGTTTATCAGACACTGTAGTCATAGGAGTACTTACCGGTTTAGAGTTTTCCATACCAAATTTCTTCAGTAATTCCTTCAAGTACTTTGATTGACATAAGAATATACCTTTAACAGTCTATGAAATCTGCAATCCTAAAAATAATTTTATCTCCTCATTCATAGACATTTCAAATTCTTCTTGCATCTTGTTAGAAAAGTCTTTACATAATCCATCTTCTCCTCCAAAAATGATGTCATCAACAAAAACTTCAATAACCAAAATGTCTTCATTAGTCACTTTGAAATATAAGTTGTTGTCAGCATTACCTTTAGTGTAGCCGAGCTTCAAAAGATATTTGCCCAATCTAGCATACAAAGCTCTGGGAGCTTGCTTCAATCCATATAAAGCTTTCCTTAGTCTGCAAACCATATCTTTATCATTTGTCAATGAAAACCCATCAGGTTGTTCAATGTAAACTTCCTCTTCAAGATCACCATTCAGAAATGCACATTTAACATCCATTTGATACACTTTATAGTTCTTGTGTGCTGCTAATGCCAGAAATAATCTGACTGCCTCAATTCTAGCTACCGGTTGAAAGGTTTCATTGTAATCAGTTCCCTCTTTCTCTGAATATCTTTTACACACTAATCTTGCTTTGTTTTTTATTACCTTACCATCTTCATTAAGTTTGTTTCTGAATACCCATTTAGTTCCAATTACATTTTTATTTTTAGGTCGGGGAACCAATGTCCATGTATTGTTCTTTTGAATTTGTTCCAATTCATCTTCCATAGCTTTAATCCAATGTTTATCTTCACATGCCTCAATGACAGATGCTAGTTCAATTTGAGAAATTAAACATACCTCTTCATTTGCCAATCTTCCTCTAGTCATAACTCCTTCATATTTATTCCCAATCATCTGACTTTCAGAGTGATTCAATCTTACATACCTGGGTGTGTTCACTTGTTGTTGTTCTTTAGTCACTGTGGAATTATCTGATGATGCCAGTGTGAATGGATCAACATTCTATACCGGTGCACTCTGTATAGGTTCATTTGTGATTATCTCAACTACTGATTCAGAATCCATAGACCTTGAATTTCTTCTAAAGTGTTCATCTATCTTCACATTTGCACTCTCGATGATTTTCTGCAATCTTTTATTAAAACATCTATATGCTTTGCTCTTAGATGAATAACCAAGAAATATTCCATCATCACTTCTAGGATCAAATTTACCAATATACTCATCTCTTCTAATGTAACATTTGCTTCCAAATATTCTGAAGTACTTAAGAGTAGGAATATTACCAAACCATAATTCATAGGGTGCCTTACCGGTTTCACCTTTGATGTGAACTCTGTTGAAAGTGTAAACTGCTATATTCATTGCTTCTCTCCAATACACATGAGGTAGATTTGCTTCTGATATCATGCTTCTAGCTGCATCCAGAATAGTTCTATTATCCCTTTCCAGAAATCCATTTTGCTGAGGTGTCCGGGGTACTGATAGTTGTCTTCTAATTCCATTTACTTCACAAAATGTATTGAACTCCTTGGATGTAAATTCACCTCCTTGATCTGATCTTAAACATTTAATTTTCTTACCGATTTCATTCTCTACAAGTGCCTCGAATAATTTGAATTTCCCAAAAGCTTCTAATTTCTCCCCGAGAAAAGTAACCCAACACATTCTAGAATAATCATCAATGATTAGCATAAAGTATCTATCTCCCTGTAGACTTCTTGTTCTTACCGGACCACATAAGTCAGTATGAATTAAATTAAGAACATCATTGGTTTTCTCAGAAATACTCTTGAAAGTTGTTCTAACTTGCTTTCCCATTTGACATTCCTTACATACCGGATTATGAGGTTTTACAATCTTAGGTAAATCCCTTACTGCCTTAGATGAACTATTCTTTACAATGCAATAAAAATTCACATGACAAAGTCTTTTATGCCATAACCAACTTTCATCAATATGTGCAATCAAGCATGTCTTTTCATTGTTATTCAAATGAAAGATATTACCTCTAGTCTAATTACCGGTTGCAATTTCCAAACTAGTTTTGTTCATGATTTTTTATTTACCAATTTAACTGAAATCCTTTTTCAACTAATTGACCAACACTCAAGAGATTATGCTTCAAACCTTCAACATAATAAACATTGTCAGTATTGTGCTTACCACCAAAAGATATAGTGCCTTTTCCTCTAATCAAACAAGCTTTTTCATCTCCAAATCTCACTAGACCTCCATTGTATTCCTGAAAAGATAAGAATTTACATTTATCACCAGTCATATGATGTGAACATCCAAAATCTATAATCCATTCATCATTTTCTTCAATTTTAGCTGTCAGGGCCTGCTCTACCGGTGGAACAGTAGGTGTTGGTTGATCTTCTGTTATTGCAACAAAAGCCCATCCATTGTCTCCTAGTTCTTCATTAGAATCATCAATAACTCCTTCATCAACATAGTAACATGATTTGTCTCTATTCTTCTTAAATTTGTATCTCTGATATTCAGGGTTAGGCTTATATGTTCTTTTAGCTTCTTCTCTCAATCTTACATGTCTGTTAGGACATCTAGATGCCATATGACCAATTTTGTTGCAATTAAAACATTTAAAAGGTGCTTTACCTTCATACTTACTTCCAATAGGACCTTTAGGCATTTTCCTTGCAAATAGTGCTTCAAGTTCTTCCAGTTCTTCATTTTCCCTCCTGATGTCTTCAAGTTCTCTTGCATAGAGTGCTTTCCAATCAGATTTATCAGCTGATGATGAAGATGATGCAGATGATGATGCTTTGAAAGCTAAATTTGTCTTAATTGTAGCAACAGGACCAAATTCCTCAAGCTCAAATGCTGAAAGTTTTCCAACCAAGGTATCTCTAGATACTGATGTATTAGGCATAGTTCTTAACTCATTAATAGAAGTTACTTTTATTTTGTATGCCGGTGGTAGTGCTCTTAACACTTTAGAAACAATTTCATCTTCACTTAAGGAACCTCCACAACATTGTATTCCCAAAACAATTTCATTAACCCTTTCCATAAAAGCAAAAATTCTTTCATCTTCTTCCATTTTCAATTTTTCATACCTGACCCGAAAGCGTTCTAGTTTTGCAATTTTGACAATGGAATCACCTTCATTCAATGTCTCCAATTTATCCCAAATAGCTTTAGCAGTAGATCGGTCTGATAATCCCATGATTTGTTGATCTGACAAGGCGCTCAAAAGTGCTTCTCTTGCTTTGCAATCATTCTCTTGATCCTTAGCCAATGTAGGTGGATTAGGTTGACCTGGTGTAGGACCAACATAACCATTCTGTGTAACATCTCATATGTATTTTCCAATGCAATTCAGATGTGTCTCCATTCTGATCTTCCATATACCATAGTTAGTTCCATCAAGTTTCAGACTGTCCTTCCTGAAATAGTTAGTTGCCATAGAATCTCCTCAAGTTGTTAAACTTCTGCAAGAAGAGGACTTAGCTCTGATACCAATTGTTAGGACCCAGAGGCAACTGAGAGGTGGGGGGGGAATCAGTTGTCTATTAATTTCAACCCAAGCATAACTTAATCAAACTTGATACTTAATATCGGTAAACCAAACTTAATGTCGGTAAACAGATTAATAGTTAATATCAATACCGGTGAAACTTAATGCATGAAATAGAAAGAGAAACAACATCCACAACACATAACACACAGATTTGTATGTGGAAACCCTGTAAGGGGAAAAACCACGGTGGGAAACCTTACCCATAATCAGATGATACTACTGCAAATAGTATGTGTATACAAATGGGGTCTGCACATGCAGAAAGGCCAGCTGCTTAGAGCTCACTGCTCAATCACAAAAGTGGGCGTCTCACTAACTACAATTGGATGATTAAATCCAATGATAATGTACTGCTCAAAGTAGCATCTCCAATGCTGGATTCGATACTAGTTAAGCTCTGATTGTCTCCTTCAAACCTTCCTTGAATCTTTAAATGATGTCTGCATGAGTAGCTCTGCTTATATTCGCATATACTGAATATCACAACCTTACCATACCATATTACATTCCATTGCATAATCTCACAAATGAGATCTTACATATATACCAAAAGCTAAGACCAAATGTGTAGGTTGACTCACTAAGAATATTACAATAAATCAATTACAACAAGTCAAGATGCGATGCATCATGTCGGCTCAACAATAATACTAATTGATTAAATTATCTCCATAACGTGTCGTGCTGATCTGGAATAGATAACGCATGCCGGTCCATAACCTAGACCAATTTGCTGGTAACAACAAATATGTCAACCCGATTAGACAAATAACCAAATCATCAAAACCAAGTGTCCAAACCATGTCTTAGACATAACCAAGTGATTTCTAGATGATAACAAGTCATCCTCAGTAACTGGTGAACAATATAACTTATCAGTGAGCCAAATACTGGTGATTGTGCATAAGTCACTGAACTTGCCGGTGAACATAACCAAAGATCTCTAAAAGGATAAGTGTTGATAAGTGTTGACATCAATGACAAAACCAATGCAACATATCCATAATACCAACAGGAACTACGATCTTCAACCAAGTCTAAATTCCAGCAATTTGAAATAGGTGTTGGCTTGTCTTTATTGCCATAAAAGTAATAGAATATGTCCCACCCCCTCTCAGTAGTGATGGCATTTCTACATCTTGAGCACTTGTTTGAAAAAAACATTTTTCAGATTCTCCTGCATTGTTGATCCCTTGAAGAGCTCCAATACATCCTAATGTAGGCCCCTTGCTTCTCTTTTCTTCCTTTTATCCATCTCCTCTATTTGTTTCTCAACCTCCTCAACCAATTCTTCAACAATTTTGGTAGGATTTGATGCAGTAAGTCCTTGTGCAGGTGGCACATCCTGAGTGGGTAGATGGTTTTCAACAACAAGAGGGTTTTCTGCAATAGGAAAAGCTTGCTTAGAGGATGAAGAGGTGGCTTTCTTGGTGGAGTCCATTATGTATTTTGGCTTTGGAGTTTCAGTTTGAGTGGGTGGATTTGATTCAACGACAACTGGAGGGTTTTGCTTAACAATTGGCTCATTAGAAATTGTTGGAGAACTGCGATTGGGGTGGCATGGTAATCTCTAGGGTGACAGTCTTTTTCTTCTTGTATTTTGGGGCTTCTCCTTTCTCAGTGGTTGGGGTGGTGGTATATTTCTTTTTGTGTGTCATATGTACGTTTTAGGGATTTGAATTATGCTTCTACTCTAATTAAAAACCCTTACGATAATCTCCCAATTCTTCAACCAAAACATAGAGACACAAGTTTCACAATTACTTACTTGGGATCTGCAAATTTATGGGCGCAATTGAGCTTTTGAGACTTGCCTTGGGTCGCCTGAATTTGTTCTTCACTTGATTTCTTGAGTGTAGGGTGTGCAAATGAGCTACAAAAAATGGTTTTATTGTTTGCAAGACCTTGCCATTAATTTCCTTCATGCAAGCATTGTGAATTGGTGACCTTGAGATTTGAATTTGACCATCGATTGAAAAATGGATGATCAAGATTGCATATTGACTCCCATTGATTGCTGATGTGGTGCCCTTTAGTTTTGTTTTCATTGCCCTTTAATTTTTCTCCATTCTCTATAGTCTAGCCCTTTTCCTTCGCTACCTTTTCTTCTTCTAAATTTACAATGTGGGATAGCACAAAGCAATCCTTTGTTTAGCTTCAGCCTACCCTGCTAGCTCGTGGAACCATCTTTCCTTTCATTTCTTCCCCATGCGATAGCGATGACTTCCTTCGCCTTCATTGTTTTCTTTATCCCATTATCCCATGGGATCACCAACTCTTTTATCCTTAGCTCACGAGGTAGCGGGCACAAGTCTTTTTTTTTAATATCTTCAGCTATCCTTCTATCCCGCATCATGTATATTATGGTATTTAGACCCCTATGGGGTGAAGTTGCTTCACCTTTTAAGATCGTCTCGCCAGCCCACGAGATGATTTCTCCTTTGTTTTTTCCTTTGCGGGGTCACGAGGTGACCCATTTCCTCTTTATTATATGCTATCCCACTATCCCACAAGATACCTTTTTCCTTTGATTTACCATTGCAAGGCTACATGAAAATCAATTTCGCTACATAATACATACATCCCGTTGCCCTGCGGGACATAATTACTTGATGAAGAAGTCATTTGGGGTGGAATTTTCTTCTTTGCTAATATACATCCACTACCCTGCATTGATGCTTTAAGTGCTAGATAGAACTCACGAGGTGACGGGGAAAAGGCTCAAAACTTAAGTCCCCACCATCCCAAATCACTTTTACACTGCCTAATATGGCCTTGTAGGAGGGAACACGAGACCTTTAAGTGAAAAATTTAGCATGTGGCATCATATCTTGAGGGTAGAGGGGTAATGCGCACTAGTAAAATAAGAACTAAGGACTTACGAAAAAATATTAAAAGTCGCCCCTCACATTAAAAGGTAACTGGCCTGAGATACAAAAACCTAGCGCATAGGACGGTCACAAGATGATTTAAAAAGACCCCCTCGATGACAACTTAAAGGATTGCAACCTGCTCTAACCGATGAACAAGGGAAAATAACGCAGGTTTAAAAACTCCATGCAAAGACCTAAGGAGATTAGAATAATTCAAAAATTTGAAAAACCCTAACCCTAGGAAGCAAAAAGGGCATCAAAATGCAGGGAGAAGGCAACAAAATTTCTCACTCCTAACATATCCACCTTATGATAGTAGTCACTATTTAGTCCAAGTCACTACCAAAATATAATAATTAAAAACAAGTAATACAATTAAAATATTAGCTACATATGATATTTGAAATAACCAATTTCATCAGACTATTAATTAACCATTTCATAATAAAAAAAGATGTGTGAATATTATGTACAACTAATTATCAATTGAAATCAAGAATATTCCATCAAAGCAAGAAAAAAAGAAGTCATAGTAATACATAAATCATGATGTCATCACATTTAATACATCATATTCAAACGTTGAAAATGCACACCTTCTATCAATTATTTAAAACATGAATAATTTGTCCATTAAAAGCAAATGAAAATGAGATGTGACTTAAACTACCTCTGCCCTCACTTAATTTTCATAGTTGATGTGTACTAGAATGATATAATATTGGATTGAAGCAATTCTCCATGAGATGAGGGGGAATTTGTCTTTGTAAGAGACTTCCACTAGAAAACAAGTCAATGAACAAACACAAATATCACAAGAAAAAAATAAAAAACAAGATAAAGACAAACATAATATGGATCTTTTAGATATATGGAAAACTCATAAACAACACTCTTGCAAACATTAGAGAGAAATTAAATGATATTTGTGAAATAGGAAATGCAAACTTTGGCCTACTATGAGAGTTAATTGCTTAGTTGTGTTGCATTAACATTAAAAATAGCAACCAAACCACTTACCATTATCCCATTCAATTCATCAAGAAAACTCCATACAACAAAAACAACTTTGTTAGTATCTATGATGTTCTACTTCCATGAGAAGGGAACAAACCCCTCGATTCAACCCCTACTCAACTTGCTATTAAAACAAGAGTAGGGTCAACTTGGTCTCTATCTCTTCGCATGGATGCACTGCACATGCTATTCAAAGTCCTACACAATCACATGGTACTTGAGTTGCTCCCTACCATCACATCTTTGAAAAATATATTTCAAAATAACTATGAAAAAGCTCAAGAAAATGGCAACTTGATTAATGGATGTACAAAGATATCTACTCCACATCTCTCATCATATCATCCCAAACCACACAAAAAATTTATTCATAGCTAGTCACTTGAAAATATGATTTATAAACTAATTATCATTACATAAGAAACTACAACATGTGCATAATGGATTCTTTCACATAACCTAAACTTACTATTTGTCAAATAGTTTATAAGTTGAGAAATACAATACTTAATGATTTTCATCATTACTAGTGAAAAATATATATGAAATGATATTTTTAACATTTAAATTAATAAGATTGAGTGTAATACCATTTCAATGAGACAAACATTATTAATAGAAACGAAATTTTAAAACACAAAAAAAGTTATTGCAAAAATTTCAACTTTAATACTACAATAATAAAATACTTTTATCTCATTGATCTTTGCAAAAACAAAAAACAAAAAACAAAAAATAGATTCAAGAGAAAAATAAAGATTATAATTTGATTTCATACAAATCAATAAGAAAAAAAGAAATATAACTCATAATATACATTTTAGAATATTAAAGTATAAGAATAATATTTGAGGAGAGCACCCTAACTTCATGCATCCTAAGTCTAAATGGTATCAATTTTTACGATTTTTTTTAGGTTTTTCGTATGTGACAAGCTTAAAGCTATTGCTTTAGCTTATGGGTACTTATGACGAATGCAAGAAGAGTTGTTATGAGCACAAAGGTCCAAACTTGATTATTTAGAGGTGTTGTCCCATACCCATGCATAAATGCTCCGATAACCATGTGGGAATGCCACAAAAAAATGTCACCACTCTTTTAATACATATTCCTCTAATAAAGGTGTCGACCAATACATGAATAGAGACATCTTAATGTCTCATCACAACTTTTTTATCGTGAATAATAGATCATGGAATGTGATCCAAAACATTGATATAAATAACTCTTACAGATTTGAATTGAAACTAAGTACACTTATGTCCTAACACATTGTGACCCCCAAAAAGTTACACAATAATTAAAAAAAAAGGGTCAAATACACGATGCCCGAATGAATAACTATTGATGTATGTTAAATATTTTATTAGATTTTTAATTTTCAAAAATGTTGATAAGAGACTATGAGAACATGGACAGCTAGTACATAGTCTTCCCTCGATTAAAAAATTAAAGTCATATAATTAATTTAATGATTTGAAATCTAAATTCTTAATAATATCCATTACAGTAGAATCCCCATAAAATTACAGAGAAATCACGTGCTTCAGGTGTTATGAACTAGTTAAGCCCTTACCTGGTGTGGTGTGACTGATCACCAGAGTTTGGAAGATACTTTGTGTGTATATGCCCCACGTCAAATGGATCTGTACGTCGTCGATTCCAGTAGCGTAAGCGATGACGAATTAGGCCACCATTGGTCCCACGTTCGAATCTTTACCACTCGCTTTGTTTACACGTGGACTTGTCCTACACAGCAGTCCAGCCAATTCCAAAATGCCTTTCACCTTCACAATAATATATGTGCACCCAAAGCCCACCAGATACATTTCATTTGAGCTCCTGATAGCTTATCTTTCAAGCTCTTTTATGCAACTGTGTAAGGTCTTATCTTCTCCTCATCCACAACTTTGTGTACTGTAAGATGAACTGGAGTGGCAGAGACGGTGTTAATTTTATTTTCTCATCATTCCGTCTGTTGTATGCTGTAAGATGAACTGGATTGCAAGTGGTGGTGTTCAAATTTGAAGATTATCTAGGTATGAATTTTAAATCTATGCTGTAAGAATGGACTCAACATTTTATAATGAATCACCGTGACTACTCGTTAAGCCTGTTATTAGAGTGTTTACATCTAAAAGTACAGGTTTTAGGGTTTTTCTCTGCTTGAAATTACTTATGTTTGTGAATGGGTGAATTGTAATATTCCCCCACCGTCATTGCATCAATGCATCATCAGACCAGGCTTATATCTCAGAAGACTTACATGGGCTGTGCACCTTTCTGGATATCTACATCTTTAGATTTATAAAGTTTCCTGTCTTAAGTTGATAACGATGGCTTCATCTGCTTCTGTGCTTTAGGATTTATGTTATAAGATTTACAGGTCAATTTTTTTTTGTTTCGTTCATTCAATTTTCAGTAATTTGGGAGTGGATTAGCCTTTACATGCCGCTGAGCGGAATTGAGTATTTATCAGCAATCTAGGAAGATTATCCATATTCTACTTTTTTTAATCTGTAAAATGAGGGTTAAAGGGTCCCTAGCCTGTAGAAATGGACCAGAATCTTTCAGAAGATAAAAAGGCATCCGTCTATACTTTTCTTTTTTAAATAGACATTCCTCGGCCCACTTTTTCATCTGGGAAAGGGACAAACGCACTTTCACTGTGGGCGAACCCCATTATGTCTGGTCTGCAGATTTGAATGTTGGTCGATCTAGTTAGGGCGGTCCATAGTGAACGGTTGCTTAAAAAGCATCAGGGCATGAAAGATCGATACTTACAAATAAATCTTTTAGCTGTCTTTTGCGACTGACATTTGCACTATCCAGATGCACTTTCCAATATTTCAATGCAGGGTCCTACGCATCTTGTGTATATAAAAACTAAGAAAAAAAAGAATCTTCTCCCTCAAATTCGAAACAATATACTCTTTAGGATGTGGTCCCAAGCAGGGGTGCTACTGTTTCTATTTTGATCCACAGGTGACCTTTTTGTACCCGGGAAAACTTGGAACATTGACCTTAGCTTATAATTCAGAGAGTTTATTTTCAGGGGAAAAGATGATCAGGCTTTCGAACAGGGTGGCTGGAATTTTGCAGTACCCGCAGAGACAGTTTAGGTAAAAATGTTCCGTTAAATGGCAGCTTTCATGTGGCTTTTGTTGCAATTGGTTAGTGGTAGTCTTAATACATTCTCCCTAAAAAATTGCAAACAAACCCTCTACGTACAAAATGCTCATGAATTTTTCTAGTAGTACTGCAGAGAAAAATAGGACTCCTTATCCATGAAAGCACTGCGTTAGAAAGAGAATTTCCAGGCTGCTGAAAGTTTTGATCACCTGCTGGAAGGATATTAGGAAGAGTAATTTTGTGGTAGTTGGATGCAGATTCTTAATAATGGTATGGTTGAACAGAAAATTGAATGAACAGGAGGATTTTGCTACAAAATAATCCTTTATGTTATTAACTTGTAACTGCGGAAAAACTTGAATAGAAAATTGAATGAACAGGAGGATTTTGCTACAAAATACTCCTTTAAGTTATTATCTTGTAACTACTGAAATTCTTGTGGCAAGCCCTCTCAATGGGACCACTAGGTAAGACAGCCTCAATGCTACACTTTTGTTGTTTTAAGGTACACTTTAACAGATCAAGTAAACTTAATATAATAATAATGCTTTATTGAGTATTTGCAACTACTAAGTTTTCATCTACACATAATTATGCTCATAGATGGGACAATTAAACATTATTCATCTTTAACCTACCAAGAGCTTCGACACATCAATCCATTCAATCAATGATGGTTACCTCATACTCTATTCCTCAAGTGGCAGCTCCTTGTCACTGGATTACTCCTTGCATCAAATGGGAATATCTCTCACTGTAGCAGGGGAGTGTGCCGAACCAAGCTTTGCCACTATCTCCTTGTTCCCCTGAATCAACATGTGCAGACCAGCCAGAATCATGTAGTCGTGAAATGATGACTCTTCCCCCCATAACCTTAATTCCATGTCATCGTTCTCATGGTTCACGTGCAATTTGTATAAATCAGGTGCATTGGAAAGCATATTTGCACAGCTGAGGTTATGAGCCAAATCAAATACATTTCACCTGCCAATTGGCTGGTGCGGGTCCAGCAGCATTTCTTTCATCAGATGTTGAATGCCTCCTACCTCAATGCCGTCCAAGCTTTTGGTTGCCCCTGACATTCTCTGTATTTAAATCTGAATGATGGATTAAGGATTTTCGAGTTGATGTGATCAATTAAGGTCCTCTGCACCATTTCTTGATAATAAGACCCTTTCTTGCTTCTTGTCGTAATGCCTATGGCCTTGATATTTTGTTAGCTGGCATGCAGAGCTCAGCCAAATTGTCAAAGGGAAGGGAAAAGGAAGGGGAGTAGCAATAATAATTAGATATTACTCTGCAAGGATTTAGAGTGAGGAGGGAATCAGTTGAAGCGCTGTCACAGCACAGAGAGATGATGCTGATATGTGGCAAAGAAAGGAATGAAGGGATAGATAGGAAAGGATTATTTGAATGATTTTTTTTTTGATCGGTAATTATTTGAATGATTTTTTACATATAATGTATCTTTTTATCTATTTTTTGTTTTTTAGCTTTGCCAAAGTTACAAGGAGACGAGGGCTGGTACTGGTAATGAGATGGGAATGCTTTTATGTTTTAAGTGTTGAAATAGATGTCAGCTACAGAAAAGATTAATTATATTAATATTTGAGAATCATTAGCATCGAATGAAAATTAAATCTTAAATTGTAGTCACTCATCTTAAGTCTTATTGTTGTTTCTCTGTCTTTTACTTCTTTAGGGTATGATCAAAATTTTCTGTCGCAATGAAACCTGTAAATTTTTATGCAAATTATAGAAATTTACAAGTCTATTAGTGTACTTCTTTAGTTCTTTTAGCTTTTGTCAACCATATATCAGCATTTTAGGAAAACCTGAAGTAATTTAGGGGAGAGGATCGATAGTTGAGCACCCTAATTTTGTGCTTCTTGTGCCTCTCACTTGACAATTTCAAATCTCCCAATTTTTTACAGCAGCTTCCATAGAAAGTCCGCTACTTATATCTAAGGTTTCAGGGCCACATCATAAAATATGATGCCACATCAGCATGTTTTTGTTGAGATGTCCAAAAAGATCTCAAAAGAGTTAGACTAGAAGTTGTGCACTAAGTCATGTTTTATTGATGCGTTGATGTGGCATGACATGATTTGTTGCTTTTTAGATCTAAGGAATAAAGTCCATTCAATTATGAGTACTCATAATGAACACTAAAGAATAAAAACTTTAAAATCACATCTACTAATACTATATTATTTGAAATATTGGAAAGGGGTGCTTCTAAGAGACATATAAAGATGCAAAGAAACTTCAGCTAATATCTCCCAATGTCTGGAGACCTCACCATATGGATCTCCAAGATGGTGATGCGTTTCCGAGACAGAATACAGGCTAGGTTACAAGCCTCTGGTTAACTATCAATTCTATTCCTTTTTTCAAAATCAGGGTTGTTATCTTGGACTGGGAGTCTTTGGTTATTGTTGTGGAAATCTTAACTCCCATAACTTCTTGACATTTCCCTACTTTTTTCTTAGCACAACAGCAAGATTTGCTGCCAGATAAGTAGTCTGACTTCCTTCTCTTCATCCACTGCCTTTCTTCGTTAATGATCTGCTTTAGATGTTAGAATGAGATTTTACCCCAATTCATTGCATTTATTATCATCTGCGAACCCTCGTCAATTATCAACTTACCCCATTCTTGCACTACAACGTTTTGGATTCCAAGAAGCATTGTCATAGATTGTGCTTGATTATTGGTGTCCTTACCTACATTCACGGCCGATAAAACTTTTGGCTGGCTTCATTCATTCCTCAATACTCATTAACTGCCAACTAGGCCCGGGTTTATCTTTGCAACTTTAGGGAAGCCTGTAGGGAGAGGGGTCCATTTTTCTCCAATTTTTGTTCACTTAATCAACTACCTTATTACTCATTGGAGGAGTTTGACTTTGGAATTCCATACTTAAAATTTATTCAAATTAATGTCGGTATCTTAGGATTTGTTCATCTATTCATGTTGCTTCTGTATTTAAGATCATCATTTGACATCGTTTAATTTATTTTCTGTTCTTCAATTTGACCTTCATTCATAGCAATCTAGAAAATAATAGTACAGTTATCCATAGGGGAGCTCTAGTCCACAATCCTGACATGCATTACTTTTCATGATGGATCAAGTAGTGTGAATTGAAATGTCAATGCAAAAACCTAAGAAAAAGTTTTTCACAGTAAATCCTGTATTCAAATTTTGTATGCGATTGAAGCTTCAAATCTTAAATATACTAGAAGTACAATTGGGTAGCTTAAAACTGTTCAGCGTGGTGAAATTTTGACATGATAATCAAATATCTTGCACATGTATTTTGAAAAGATATGCTTATTCGTAGTCATTTAGGCTAACCTGCACACATTGTTGCATTTCACTGCAGGCCAAGACAGATGTGTTCTAACCATTAATTGTAGCTTTGACACGGTCTTTCAAGTCGATTCGATAACCTTTCTGATGCAAAACCAAGTGAGGTACTACTTGGAGCTTCGAGTTTGGATGACTCTCTTCCGTTTTCTCTACTGGGTATTGGGGGGCAATAATAGTATTCAAAGGGATGTTACACAGTGGAATTGGGTATGCAAGCTGAAGGAAACCGACATCTTGTGCGAAATTTTGAAGGCTCTACCAGATATTGCTTGATTGAGAAAGCTGATCTGCAGAGGGGGCAATCTTTAGTTAAACATCTCTAAAGGTTGAATGGGACATGGACGGGCACACAGGGTTTCAATCAGTTTCTTTGGGTAAGTTACCCAAAGAGAACTCGGGATCTTTTCTGCATCTGCTTATTCCAGGACAAGAAAGTGATCTACCTATTGCCAAGAAGAGCTTTGGGGATTCTGCCAATGTTGTTTTGGGTCAATCTAGCTTGCAACCAAATTGTTACTCTGAAGAATATGCTAAAGGTCATTGGGACTCCAATAGCTGGAATTGGGATGGTGTATCATTTTTAGCGAAACCCAAAGGTAAATGCTTGACTACAAATGAGCCTGAACAATTGCATGATTCTGAGACTATAATTACAGTTGATGGTGTCTCGGATCATTCAGATGTTTCTATAGGAGTGCTAAAATTGGGAACTGATGAATTTCAAAGGGTGAAGGATTCCTCCTCAAAACTTAAGAGGAAACAATCTTTCGATGCAAGTAGACAGGTTTTGGATACCACAAAGCCCTATTTTAGAGACAGCTCATCAGGGGGGAATTCAGAAAGTTTAACTTTGAATCTTGGTGGAATGCCCTATTCATGTACTGATGATGGTGGGAATAGACGTACCAAATGCAATAGACCTGATTCTCCTGGCAAGGGTTATCCAATGTGTCAAGTAGACAATTGCCAAATCAACCTTACAGATGCCAAGGATTATCACCGACGTCACAAAGTATGTGAGATGCATTTCAAAGCAAACAAAGCCCTTGTGAATCGGTTAATGCAACGCTTTTGTCAACAATGCAGCAGGTTGGTTGACAGACACTATTTCACAATTATTGAGTTTGTCTGGTTGGTAACTTTGTAGTTTCTGTCATTGTACTGAACCAGTAAACTTATGTGCAATGCAGATTTCATCCAATTGAACATTTTGATGATGAGAAGCGAAGTTGTCGAAGGAGACTAGCTGGGCATAACAGAAGGAGACGAAGGACTCGGTATGAGGATGGTGCATGCAAACAACTTGTCCAGGAAGGAACTGATCAGACACTGAACAAATTGGACATAGTGCGTCTAATTGGCATCCTATCTAAGATTCAAGGTAAGGGCTCCATTATGTGGAGACTATATGGCAGTAGAGCATGCTAATTCTTCCCATACTGGTAACTGTACAATGTATTCTAACTTGCTTTTCTGAACCGGAAGTTTTAGTTATTTTTGTGAGAGGTTTTGATTGGAGAGAAGGCGTTACACATCATAAATGTGTTACTAAACTTATTGCCAAACAGGGGACAGGTTAGTGGATCAATCAAATCTGGATTGCAATTATATTTTGCAGTGCTTGAAAACTGCAAATATAGTATCCCAAAATGGTCAGATCAGTGATAAGGACTTAAACAATGCACATTTACAACCAGACATGGATGCAATTATGCGTTCTTTACAAACCATTGTTCATCAATCATCTCAAATGAATGCATCATTACTTCCATTTATTTCAGCATTTGCAGGCTGTTCATCTGATGCTCTAGCTCTCCTACTTCGTATTGTTTCAAGAGACTGTAGTTTTCCAATGGTACATGCATCTCCTGAGCTGCCAACTAATCAGAATTTGCAGACCATAAATCAAAACTATAAATCTGGGATTGTGAGTGAAAAAAGTAATTCAACAATTTTAAAGGGAACTGTGGAGCTACATCCCTCTGTAAATGGTCATTCACCTGATGTATCTAAATTTTCTGGTCAGATTTCTAGTTCTTCAGATGGCGATAATCAGTACTTTACTAAAAAGATCTGTGATGTGGTGGAGGAAAGATATCAATCAACTGGTCCATCATCAATATTGCAATTGTCACCTCCAGTTCTACAGAACTTGTTGCCTTCTTCTGAGAACACAAGAGATTCAAAATCTAGTGCTCATAAAATGGAGCATAAACATCCTTCAAGCAATGAAAATGTTTCAAAAAGTACACTCATTGGATCAGTTTTCAAGAATAACACACCAAGTTATTTGAGTGGAACCCCTAACATAGGGAAACCTTTGCCAAAAATTGGTAGCAATTGTTTATATGGATCAAATGAGGCTCTCTGTTCAAGCTTTCAGGTACTTTCTTCCTCTTAGTCCTCTGGGAATGTTTAATTTTTTTTGTAACTGCTTGGCTAATGGCAACTACGCGCAATACAACATCAGTGCATGGCATCTGTTCTTGCGGTTTTTGCTCTGATAAATCAGCAAGTTAATATAGTGGAGTAAGGAGGTCTCAAGAATAAGTGTAGATTGAAATACCATCTTCTTTTAAGGTCCTGTAGTGAATATAGAAAATAAAGTGTAATATTTAGAAGCCTATGACTCTACATCTTTTAAACAGGTTTCACTAAGTGACATTGAGTATTCTAACTGCAGAACCACACAGATCGAATTGTATTTAAACTTTTTGACAAAGATCCAGGTGACTTTCCCCTCACACTAAGAACACAGGTGCGAAATTTTCCTGAAATAATTCTAAGAGTTTTTGAATGCCTTATATAATCAAAAGACCAATGTTTCAAACAAGCCAAACTGTCAAGAGTATCTCATCATTCTTTGGTTTGAAAATTGCAATTTTAAAATGTGATTCAGATTATTGAATGGCTTTCGCAAATTCCATCTGATATGGAAAGTTATATTCGACCTGGTTGTGTGATACTCTCCATTTATGTAGCCATGCCATCTTGTGCTTGGGAGCAAGTAAGGTTTTCAACACCAATTATGCGCTTAGCTTCCCAATCCTTCAATATATGATGATTCATTATGCTCATTTAAAAGTATGCTTGTTATGCAGCTAGGTAATAGTTTGCAAGAAACTTTGGAACGCCTTGTTGCTAGCCATGAGAGTGATTTTTGGAGAACTGATAAGATACTTGTTCAAGTGAAACAACGGTTGGCTTCTGTCAAAGATGGTAGTCAACTTGCACGGGATATTTCCATGTGATGGAAAACCTTCCTTTTCGAACTTTTTAATCTTGGAACTTGAATTTATTATTGCCATCATTATTTTTGGACTTAAAAATTTCTACTTTCAGGCAAGCTAATATGGCAGCATTTTTCAGGTAAGATTCGATTGAGTAAGACTTTGATGCCACGTAACGCTCCTGAGATTTACTCAGTATGGCCTATTGCAATTGTAGCTGGTGAAGACACTACTTTAGTTTTAAGAGGCCGCAATTTGAATGTTCCAGGCACAAAGTAAGTTTAACCTAATATTTCAAGTTTGAACAAAAAGTGGTTAAATCATTAAGGTAGCTTTATTGGCTTATCCGAAAGAGATATGACCAGTGCTCAGGGCTGTAAATGCAGATTTCTCTGTGCTTACAAAGGAAAATATACCTTTGCAGAAGTTCCTGAGCGAGTTGAGGAGTCAAACATTTATCCAAGAATGATACATGAGCAGACTAGACAGTTGCTCAGACTTTCAGGGGGTCCAGCTAATGTATTGGGCCGTTGCTTCATTGAAGTAGGGATTTCATGTTTAAAATCATTATGTTACTTAGAACATTGTGATACTCTGCGATTTAAACAATGATGATGTCAGCTGCCTCATTCTTGTGCTTGGACTGCCTTTTCTTGGTTTAGACTGATGAAGGTGTCATTTCTCACTAGAGAATTTCATATGGATTTTTTTCAGGTGGAACACATTCTCAAAGGAAATACCTTTCCTATCATTGTCGCAGACAGCGCCATTTGTATGGAGTTGCACAGTCTTCAACTGGAAATTTGTGATTCAACCACGGCACTAGGAAGCACTGATGTGGACTCTTTTGATGACCATGTTCTGGATAATGTTCAATTAGGAGTCAAAATGGAGACCCTCTTTTTTCTAAATGAATTGGGATGGCTTTTCCAAAGAAGCAACTGGGAGACAAAGTATATTGGAAAATCTCCAGCCACAAAATTTTCAGTTTCTCGCTTTAGAAGCCTCTTGATATATGCAGTAGAACATGATTGGCGTGCTTTGATGAAAAGGCTGTTGGACTTATTCTTTATCATGAATGTTGGGCAGGAGGGACTATCCCAGGAGGCAATAGAAAACTTATCAGAAGCAAACCTCCTACACAGATCTGTAAAACGAAAGTGTAGGCAAATGGTGGATTTGCTTTTGCACTATTCACCACCTTCAAATCATACTCATGATTTCAAAAACAGCTTCACATTCACTCCAGACATGGCAGGTCCGCTTGGTCTCACACCGCTACATATAGCTGCTAATATGCAAAATGCTGAGGACATGGTGGATGCATTGACTAGTGATCCACATGAAGTGAGGAAAAAATGATTTACAGTTTTTTTCATTTGAAAGTAGTAGGAAATAGAGATGTATCCTTTTCTCTTATTTAAATTACCCTTTTGCGGGTCTGTCTTGTGTAGGTTGGATTATATACTTGGAGCTCAACCTTGGATACAAGTCAGAAGAGTCCAGAAACCTATGCCATGTTACAAGGTAATATATCATATATGCATATGATACAAATAAAACTTTCTATCAAGAGAAGTCCCCAGGTAATGATCAGAATTTGCGAAGCAAAAGCATCTCTTGATGAACCCAAAACACCGGGTGGAACTAGTGCAGTTGCAAGGGGGACAGAGCTGGCACGGCCTCAATTGCAACAATCAAATCCCCCACGTTCAGAAACGTGTGGTAGACTAGTAAGAGCAACCACAACCCTCCATGGGAGCTTATGTCGTCCATTTCATTTTTCTCGTCTTTATATTGCAGCAGTGTTTGTCTGTGTATGCCTCATCTTCAAGGGTCCACCTCAAGTTGCTTCTGTCTCCCATTTCAAGTGGGAAAATGTAGATTTCGGTCTGTTCTGAAGCTTATTATGATACCCTTAAAAACTATATGTTCTCTAGATTATCCTATATGTTAGTATAGGTGTTATCCTAATGTTGGTATAGGTGTTTTATGGACCTGGTACAAACTTGTTCTTCATATTATTAATATCGTATTTGTAGTGGATGATGAGCTCAGATTAGTCTTTCATCTTGACGTGCTGGGCTATTACCTGAGCATTCTCATGCAATCAACGCTGGTAAGTCATAATCATTATATATTTTAACTGGTGACTATAAATATTCATAGAAAACAATGAAATAATGGTTAGTTGGAGCAGATGGAAGGAAATCTTAACCTCTTCGTTCATATCTAGGATGGACCTTGTAGTAAATTTGTAGTATAAAAAGATATATGCACAAAAGTTCCAAATGTGAGATTCTCCCTAGGTCCCTGGCATGCCTAATGGGCCATTTTCCATGATATTTTGGGGATTGGGGATGGCAGGATGACGGGATTTGTTTCAGGGATGGTATGTTGGGAATTTTTGGGACTGTAGGGAGATGACTATCTTAGTTGTGATTTTTATCAATAGAATGTTTGCAAACTTTATTCTACTCTGCAATATACATGCATAGAAGTTACATGTTTAAAAAAGAAAAATGTCATGCATTACAGACTCTCTTGAACTCATGATTTTTATCTATGTGATGTTTGCAACTCCTCAAGTTTTATATTAGAGTGGCATATCTTTATGGATTTGCTATTTTTCACACAATTTGCATGTATGCACATAGATTACCTATAGTTTTAGGTACATATATTATTGAGTGTAAATGCTTTATTGATTTGTTTTCAGAGAAATGATATTCTTGAGCCACTATACATGTTATGGAAAAGAAGTTTTAATTAATGGGCAACGATAGTTCTTATTCAAAAATTATTGTCTGATTTTTATGAGAATTTTTTTTGGGGGAATATCATTTTTAGAATAGAAATTTGTTTTCATTTGAAACAATAGATATATTGTGTTTGATTTTTATCAATCATGTGATTGTTTGAGTTATTCTAGAGATTTAATTAGTGCCACTAAAGAACAAATCTAGTTTACACTTTCTATTTGACATAAGTTTATTTGACATTTATATCTAATTTTGTAATAATGTTTTGTTGGCTTAGAAGGAGGAACATAGATTTTGTCTTGCTTATGTACTCTATGCAACCCTTATATTAAGAGAATAAATTTACACAAATTCTCATTTGATAATGGCAATTTGTTGTAAGGAGGTTGAACAACAAAAAATCTTTAATAGAAAATATTTTCCAAACTATGGAGACTCCCGCAGTTTTCAAACTGCCCAGCGTCTGCGACTCCCGCGATTCCTGCCTAGGCTCTTCCAAACATCCCTCGTTCCCCTGTCAATGTGAATGGCGCATCTGTGGTTGTTGCTGCTGTGGGTAGCGGTGGGGGCTGCTCTGCGCCGTTTTCCATTGCCTCCCCTCTTCTTTCTACAGAACGTTTTGTGCGTGATGCCCCTTTGGAGGTGGGTTGTGTTGGTTCCCCCATGGTTGGGGCCTCAGATCCGGTTTTGGACTTGGACGCCCATGCTGTTGTTGCTGATGCTCAGGTCAATGGAGACTCTCCTCATACTGGTGGGGCTCCTGATGACCCTCCTGCAGCTGCTAATGCTCTGCCCTGACCTTCTTTTGCTGGGAACCGTAGCTTTGCTCGTGTGGCCAGATCTGCTGCCCATCCATCCAAGGGGGTTTGTCCTCTTCCTTGTGCCAAGACTTCTCCTGTGGTGGTCTGTGGCCAGGAGGTTGTGGAGAATATTGATTTCTACCAACATAGTGCTTTGGTCTGTAGATTTGTTGGGTTTTGGCCTTCCCTTCCAGACCTTCATCATTGGGTGAGTGTTTCTTGGAAGCCTTTAGTTGCTTATGGCATTGAGCTTTTCCCGTGTGCTAAAGGTTTTTTCATTGCTTCTTTTACCTCTACTCTTGATCGTGATTTGGTTCTGGGAAAGTTGTGGTCTTGGGGGGATCACTCTCTCTCCATTAAGCCCTGGTCTCCTTCCTTCAACCCCCTTACTGAATCCCTATCTATTCGTCTGGTTTGGGTTCACCTCCCCACTCTCCCCCTCCATTTTTGGGAGCCTTCTTGCTTTGAGGCTATCGGTAACTCCATTGGCAGTTTCTTGAAGGTTGACGATGCAACGACCTCCATGGGTCACTCTACCTTTGCTCGCCTATTGATTGATATTGACATATCTCTAGCCCTCCCCAGGGATGTGGTGCTTATGGTTGGGGACAAGTCTTGGGCTCAATCGCTGGATTATGAGGACCTCCCCTTTTGCTGTCAATGATGCTTCTCTACGAGACACTTAGCTTCAGCCTGCTCTCTCTCCCGCCGCAGAGGCACTGCTACTTGGTGGAAGGACGCCACTGAAGATCACTTGACAATTAATGCTTCTGACTCTGTCTCGGTTGAATCCTCTCGAGATGAGGTGCCCCTTACTGCTGATGATGCCTTTGCTGAGGTTACTACTGTTGCAGACTCTTTCGTCCCCTTGGCTCCTACATCCATTGCTCCTAATTCTTAGCTTCGCTCTTCTCCTGGCAATTTTGTTCTTCTTCAGCAGCAACCTGCTGTGTTTCTGCAGCATCAGGCTACTGGTGTATTGTTGCAGCAGTCTGGCAGTGTATCTGCGGGGTCTCCCCCGCCTGATTTGTCTTTGAATATTCGTAATGATAGTGTTGCTTGGATGGTTGTTTGTCGCAGGTGGAAAGGAAAATCTACCCCCCTTCCCCAGCCCCCCTTCGTCAAGGTGTGGATTCTCCCCACTCTTGGGTTGGTTTGTTGATGGTTTGACAGTGGGTTTGTTTGCCCTGTCTAACTTTGTTTGTTTGGGGTTTTCACCCTTGCTTGGTCTGTTTTTTTTTTAATTGTTATTTGTTTTATTTCTATTAGCCGTTTAGCTTTGTAAAGGGTCAGTGCCCTTGTTATCGCTGCTTTATTAGATTTGACAAGTTATGTAAATATTACTTGAAAAGTGAGTGTAACTATAAAAGATTATAGTAATGGTTTCTAATGTGCTTCCTAATACCATTAATTTCTTTTAGCTTACAATTGTGCATTATTGTGTTTCTTTTTGTATTTGTGTATACAATAGTAATAAAGATATGCAATTTTTTATTTACAAATAAATTTGCCCTAATTATTTTCAATATGAATCAATGGAAGGAAAGAATATTGACATTTTTACAATCATTTAAAATAAAATATTAAACATAGACTAGATTTTTGTTTGAAAAATTAAATTCTATGCAATAATTGGTTAAATTGGTGGAAGAAATAGAATGCAACAAACGCATAAATATTAAACATGACCACCTTTTGGGTTGTTTCTATTGGAAATAAACATAGCAACTTTTATTATTATGGAAACTCTATTGATGTAGTTGAAAAACAAAAACAAAATAAATGCAAAAATGTAGGGGAAATTTGGAAGGAGAAATGTAGAAAAAGAGGGGATAACGGATTTTTCAAGGAGAATCTTAGAAAAAAATAGAATATATAAAAGAATGATATATTTATAACAATAATGTATTTATTTGTAGATTTGCAATATAATAATAAATTCAATAATCATTTGATTTAGATTGTAACTTCATATACACATACTAAGAGATACACATAAAGCTTGAAATTGATGCAACAAACCATACAATTAATGTAAAGTAAATATACAAAACCATGTATGAATGCTTGAATTCATTTAGTTAAGGGGATTGGAATCTTTGAGGCTCACATATTATTTTTGACACATTGGAAGTTGTGTGTGTCCTTGTTTTAAATCTAGGTAGTTTATTGTTTATCATATTTTGATATTGTATGTAAATTTTAAATATAATATATGAATCATTTGATTGGGTAAAAAAATTGAAACACCACTTAGGAATTAGAAACTTGTGTAGGCTAAACTACATTGTGAGTTTTTAACATACATTTTTTTTCATCAAGATTCAACTAAACATTCTTTGTTCTTGTTAATTTGGAATCGTGAAATTTGAAAGACTATATATTATGATTCAACTAAATAGATTAGAAAAATGGACAACATAGAAATTATTAAGAAGACTCGTATAAGATGAAATACACATTATAATTAGAATAAATAGTGTAGACGTATAAAAATGACCACATTCCTAAATGAATATTTTATGTTCATTTCCCTATTTAATTAAATCCAATTTAATTAAATTATCCACATTCTTCTATTTAATTAAGTAAATCACTAAATTAAATTCACTATACTATTTAATGAATAAATCATTTTATTCAATTAAATCCCCCTAGCCACTTTTAATTAAATTCAAATTTAATTAAATAGTTATCTTAAATTGAATAAATCTAATTTATTTAATTTCTCCAAATTGCAACCAAATTGAATGAAAATCATTTAATTCAATTAAATCCTATTATCCCCCCATCCACTTGCAAAATCCCAAACCCCTTCCTAATCCCTTCTAGAATCTTCTAACCAATTCTAATTAACCTAAACCCCCTCTAAACTTTGTCACATCCCTAAGCAAAGGGAGGTCACTTCTCAAATGGCCCAAAGTCTTGGATAACCATTGAAGGTTTTCAACCTTCAACCACCAAAAACCCTAAAGTCTTTGAAAACCATTGAAGGCTTCCAACCTTCAACCACTTAATCCACAAAGTCTCCAATAACCATTAATGGTTATTTCAAACCCTCCCACATGGTTAAAACATTTGTTTTGACTCAACCTCTATCCAACCCAAGGGTCTCATCAGGTCATTAATGCTTTGACCATGATTATCTCTTAATCATTTGCACAAAGGTTTATCCTTGGATTAACTTCTAAATCAGTGGGTAAACCTAACTTAGACTTGACCCTTAGCCTTTAGATAACCATGAGGTCTTCTCAGGCCTTTAATGCCTCCAACCTCTTCTCTCAACCCAATCTGGTGTGGACATTTGTCACTATTTCATTGGTGCCAATTGTGCACATGGATCCCCAACTTTCAAACTTGGCCCTTGATTAAGCCATTCAATCTTGACCATCCATTGCCCTGTTTGTGCTATAAATAGAGCTCTCATTCCTCCATTCTGAACAATCATCTTTCAAATTTGAAGCATCACACTTATGCTCAAATTGTTTCAAGCTTTCATTTTATATATGCTCCTCATTTAGCTTCTTTTAGATCATAAATTAATCATGAACATGCATGCTAGAGTAAGTTATTTATCATTTTAGTTCAATCATAGAGTAAATATAGTATGCTAGGATAATCTTCATACTAACCTCGTCATCTTATCATTTAGTTTGTTGCATTTCAAGCATCTCATCTAGCTTATAACACATCTCATACTAAGATCAGTTAAAAATCTCTCTCGTTCTCATATTTGCCATCCCTAGACCATTTTGTTCAGTAATCTGAGAGCAAAACATTGGTTTGAGGGACATTGTGAGATAGAGAACCATGGGACCCTCCTTGGGAAGCTGAGTAACACCACGTTACTCCATAGCTTGCATCAAGAAGTCCTGTGTGTGTGTGTGGATTGGTATTCTACGTATTTTTCACATTTTAAATTTTATTAATCCATTTTTCCCACATACAAATAGACTAACATATAAATAAAATAATAAATTATGACAAATTTTATCAATATTAATAATTAAAACATGGGGATTGAATACACACTCTTCAAAATACAATTGTTTTTAAATTGTTAAACTCCAAAAGATGTAATTGTATGAAGGATACATTTAAATGAAGATTAACAATCAAGAATAAGGATATGTTTGTTTGAGGCAATTAATTTGATAGTATGAGCTTTGTGAGTAAGATGAGATATAAAGGCACCAAGTCCCCTTGCCTCATTAAATGTGATTACAAAAGTCTTTTTGTCACTTTTCTTCAAAATCGGCCCCCTTTTTACGGATCAAAATACATTGTCATCTTTAAAAAATAATTTATTTATTTATTTTTTTAATAACAATACTTGTATCCATACACAACTTAATGTACATAATTTTATCATCTTGAGACTCATTTCTAGACCTCTTTATTTTCATTTAGATTTTTTTAGCTTAGATCCCAAACATAAGAATTAAAAAATATAAGATATAATCAATTTATATATTAAATATTATAGAAAAATCAAAATAAATTAAATATAAAAATGATTTCATTAAACAATATTATTTACTAAATTGTTTTCTCATGGGTGAAAATGTCACCACTAGTGCACACACACACACACACACACACACACATATACATATACATATGTATATATATATATGTATATATCTACATATGTATGTGTGTGTGTGTGTGTGTGTGTGTGTGTGTGTGTGAAATTGGCTATGAGCAATTAAATAAATATTTTATATTTATTTAATGATTATTCTTTTATTAAACAGTTAATTTGAAAAGATTAATTTATTTAATTCATTAGTCTTATTCTTCTATTAATTAATTTAATTGAAATATTTAATTAATTCATTCATTTATCTTCTTTGCTTCTAAACCAATAATTAAATATCTAATATTTAGTTATCTCCTATCCGCTATCCTATAGTTCCATTATTAAATAATTTCTTAATTATTTTAATCTCCCTTTTTCAACTCACCTCATCTCCACATCATCTTCTTCTTTGCCAACTCATCAATCATGTGGCTAAATTAATATTTTTAATATTAATATGCATCATTATCTTCAACTTCCAAATCATTCTTCAAATAATGTATATGTATACGTACACACATTTCTCAACTTCCCTATATTCTCTCCAACCTTCCTACATCTTTGGAGGGAGTTGAGTCCACTTGATCTCTTATCCCTAAATCTTCTCCAACTATCCTATATTCTCTCAAGTCTTCTCCTCAGTCAATGTGAGCCTTTTGACACTTGGCTTCTCCTTCCACCTTTTCCTCCATCCTGTAGGTGTAGGAGGAACATCTTCCACCTTTATCTCTCACATCTCAACCTCTTGCTCATAGCCATCCAAATTGCAAGATTTAATCAGGACCATTGATCTCTCTGCCACCTAAGCTTATGCACTCAAAAATCTATAAATAGAGGTCTCCTAAGCCATTTTTGAAACTAATAGCTAATCTTATAGTCAATTAGGATTCTTAATCTTTGCATCCATGAGTTTATTTGTTTAAGCATTTTTAGATTTTTTGAGCAATTTAGCATAAATCATTATCATAAAATAGCTTTTGCATATCATATTATCTATCAGTCCATTCCACAGTTGCCATTTTGGAAGCTACCAGTGCTTGTCTGAGAGCAAAATCATCTGCAACCAAGAACAATGGGGTTAGGACACAATGAGACATAAATCATGAAGGTATAATCTTTTATTTACTTTTATTTCATGTTGTTTCATTGGTTGAAGCTTGAGTTATATTTGCATGATGGACTAACAAGTTTGTAGGTAATTTCTTTGAGGTGAAACTTAAGTTGATACATTTTTTGGCGCCCACCGTGGGGCTCAGGCCTCACACATCTTTTTTTTCTAATATCCTGTCTAATTCTCGCTAAAGTAGAATGAATTAATGCTTTTGTAAACATGTTTCACACCTGTGTGAAATAAGGTAGCGCTTTTACATTCTAGGTTAGCGCTTTTGACACTCATGTTAGTGCTTTTGTTCAATAGGTTAGCATTTTTGTTCAATAGGTTAGCGCTTTCATTGCTTAGGTTAGTGCTTTTGTTAGAGAAATCATGCATTCATTACGTAGTTTAGGGCTTTCATTGCACAGGTTAATGTTTTTATTCTGCAAGTTAGCGCTTTTGTTTCACAGGATAGCGCTTGTGTTGTTTTAGTGTTTTCACACCTTCTGTTTGCAAAATTTGAAATTTTATAATATGTCAGCTAACAGATTTTTGCAGGTTCGACCGTCCAAGAGCAATATTTTGCAAACTACTAACTTGTGTGCATGCAGGTTTCATTTTGAGCAACTTTTTATGCATTTTCTCACTTAGTTTAACTAGGAGTCTTTTGTGAAGTAAAACATCATATATCTTTCACCTAGTTTAACTAAGGGGTTAATGAACAACATGCAACTTGCATCGTGTGTTTTCAATAAGGTAGTAGCACATACGTAATCTAAAGGGTAAAAGAACCATTGTCTACCATGCTTGTTTAAAAGTAGTAGGTGAGTATGCTCTCACCCTAATATGGTGATCCGAAAGCTAGACCTACTTTTATTTTATGTTTTACCTTTAGAGGGCTTGCCTTCCCAAGCTGCCTTGAGGGGTCCAGTGAGAGGGGAACGACCCAAGTTGAAATGGGCTAATATCGAGTCCTTCCTATCAACTCTAAATAAATCATGTCTATGACAAAAGTCATGGACAACATGTGCTGATTAGTTCATACCGACACTATGTTTCCCCATAAACCCTATGGAGCACAACCTCTATAGGCTGGGAATCTTTTGTATTTACAGAGTGTAAAGTGTCGCATGTATGGCCACATGACCAGAAGCCCTTACTAAAAACCATCTTGTATAGTTTCCAAAATCCTTCTAATTGTTGGTGCAGGAGGTCGGACCTCTGAAGCGGCTCACACACATGCGGTTCTTAGTAGAGATATGCAATTTGTCATGGGGAGTTTTCATGGAAACTGGTGCTTGACTGCCCCAGAGAAGTGAGTGTTGAGGGTGGAGCCAGTGGGGTCAAGCACCTAGATATCCTCTTTGAATAATGTAGCCTCGGGGGAAACCACATGTCAGATTCAACAATTATTGTCTCAGCCTGCCATAGGACTTGTACTTGCTTGTGCAATTTGATTTTCCAAACATTATGTCTTTTTTGTTTGCAAAATGTTCTCAAAATGGTCAAAAACTTGAAAAATCATCATCCCGAAATGAGTAAAAAATCCAACAACTTGCTGGAAAATTGAGAAATTCATTCAACACAGTGAAAATTACACTTTTACAACACAGAAACAATGCTTTTGTTCAACAGTACAACACTTTTGAACCCTAGGATCATGCATTTGCTTAACAAGACAACGCTTTTGCAACTCAAACAACACATTTACATCCTAGGTTCATGCTTTTGCAACACAGTACAAAGCTTTTATTCAACAGAATAGTGCATTTGTTGCGCATGACATCGATTTTGTTCAACGGGTTAGCGCATTTTTTTTTCCTGCAACTGCAACAGTGAGAATTTCCACATATCAGACTAAAATTTCAACATCAGTTTCAGATACCCTTTTTCGAGGAGTTTCGTCTTCAACTGTCACAGATCTTCAAACTAGTCAAACAATCGGGTTATCAATCAAATAGGCTATTTCCAAAGGTTTTTATAAGTATAAACATCCAACAAGTTATTGATTCAACCATCTCAAGTGCAAAATCAACATCACTATCAGTTTCTTATCAGGATACATCAAATCCTTTATCATGAAACTTGATCATATCAACCTTTGTTCATTATCTTGGATATATATCGTTCCTATTTGGACCTAGGTTTTATCGAAATCAAGATTACACTCACATTGGAATCAAACAACTTGTAAATCATTAGATGCATAGATGACTTTTAGATATCGCCTCAAGAAAAGAAAACCAAGTTGGAAAGTTATCTTAAAGAAGAGGAAATTCTTATACATCAATCGAAATTTTTTATTGAAACATAGAATATTCCTACACCATTTTTTCGTAACTATTTACGTGGTTACGGAACAGAGTTTGACGAGAAAAATTTACAAGCACATGCTTTTCAACAACAAGACACCTTATCACAATGCACTAATAGGGATGGTAAAATCAACTTAGCTTATCTTCCTAAACCAGTGAACACCTATTGAGTTGCATTTAGAAAATCAAAACTTTGGAAGTTTTCAAGTCAATCACATGCTAGTTTGGACTAGATCTCAACACGAGAAGTTGAGAAGACAAAAACAAATGGAAGATGACGATTCAATATTTCAAGCATTTGGGTACACAGATGTTGATGAAGAAGCGGTCAATAACACCATTAGAGGCCTTGAACAAGATTCTAGATTTGACAAACTAATGGAAAAATAAAAGAAAAATTACATTCTAATGTTGGAAAATTCAGGAGCTAAATTGCCACAAGATTTTAACATGGAAAGTTTGAAACAAGATGCGGGAACAAGTCATAATAAAAAAACTGATGATCCCAATGATGATGATGTAAATCGAGTAAATCATGAGGAAACAAGAGGCGATAGAACAAGAAAAGACCATGATGATGCAAGGAACCAAGATGAAACAAGAAGAGAGAGAAGTGATAGAAGAACTTATGAGGATGCAAGAAGAATCCGGGTTGATAATCCTTTATTAACTCTCACTCAACAAATGCAAACTTTGCAACAACAAATACAGGATATGCAGAATGGAATAAGTTCCAAGAAATAATCATTGGAGGATATCTGTCCATATCCTTTTGACAAGAATTTAAACATGATACGATTCCCACAAAATTGTGAATCCCTAAATATGATAAATATGATGGAAAATCTGATCCTCAAGATCACATTAGAAAATTCTGCACCATAAGTATGGAGTTTGCACACAACGAAACTTACCTAATGTGTCTATTTCCTAAAAGCTTAAGTGGACAATCAATGGAATGGCTCTCAAGATTACCATATGGGATTAAATCTTTTGAAGAACTTGTGAACAAATTTATCTCACAATACTCCTACAACATAAGAAATGAGATAACAATGCAATACCTATTTAATAAAAAAAAAGGAATGGTGAACCTTTCATGGTCTTTTTACAACGATGGAGATGACTGTTTAATAGATATCCAAGAGATGTACCAGATCAAGAGAAAATAGACATATTCATTGACAACCTTACCAGTGAAATGAGTTATCGTCTCAAATTGCAATGTCATCCTACTTTTGCTAAAATGATTGAGAATGGTCTAAAGATAGAGGATGCAATGGTAAATAAAGGAGAGTTAAAATTCTACAACAGTTCCTACAACAACAATCACAACAATGGTAACAATAACAACGACAAACCTAAATTTTGGTCAAAGAATAGAAACGTTACCAATGGAGGAAATGATGATAACAATGCTACCAAACAACAACCAATCTTTAACTTATCAAGTCAAGTGCCAAACAACAACAATCAAGAGAACAATAAACCCAAGTCTTTCTTCTCCAATCCCCGCAAGAAATTCACAAACATTGGGGAACCATTGGAATCATCTTTGAAGAATCTTCTTGTGAATAAATTGATTACATTACCAGAAGCAAGAAATTATGAGCCTAAAGTCAAACTGAATTGGTGGAATGACAATCATTTTTGCAACTATCATCGAAACAAAGGACACCAAACCAATGATTGTCAGAGATTGAATCACCTTATTCAAGACTTAATTGATAATGGAACTATCATAGTGGATGGTCATAAAACAAATGAATCACATCTAGCATTCAAAACTCCACTCCCAAATTATGAAAAAGGTGAACAATCCAAATCAGAGGATGACAAGGGCAAATCCAAGGTAAACTATATTTACACATATGATGATGTGGTAAATGTCATCATTGTCAAAGACAAAACACCTTCAAAACCGATCAACATCATTACTAGAAGAAAAGAAAAGGTTACATTTTTGGGTATAACAAATGAATCAACATCCACTTCACGACAATACAACTTAGTGGAACAATTACAAAAGATACCTACCCAAATATCAATTTTGGAGCTCCTACAAGTTTCACCTATGCATAAGGAAATATTGGAGAGAGCTCTAGTAGAAACAACGGTCTCAAAAAGACCTGGACGTGGATCAATTCCAAAACATGGTGGGGTACCTCATAACCCCTCATTTCTTATCCTTTTCTAAAAATGACGACGCATCCTTACAACACCCTCATAATGCTCCCCTACATATTGAAGTCACCATTCATACAACCTGTGTCAAACACATACTCATAGATGGTGGAGCTGGCTTGAACATTTGTGCATAAGTTTAATAAAGGCTTTGAGATATTCAGAGAATGCAGTGGATCCAAAGAAGAAAAAAACTATCGAGGCCTATGATGAGGAAGAGTGTTCTTCTAAAAGGACTATGGTGTTGCCAATGAAAATAGGGCCAATAGAAAAATATACATTGTGCCAGGTTTTGGATTTGAATCTATCTTATAACATTCTCTTGGAAGACCATGGATTCATGACATGCAAGAAGTTCCTTATACATACCATCAGTGTGTTAAGTTTCCTCATAATGAACAAGAAATCATTATAGCAGCAGACTCCAGCCAATATTGCAATAATCTAAAACCAACACAAGATACAAGAGTTCCACATAATAGAGAAGCAATTTATCCCACCAAGGAAACTCAAGCAATTTTATGGCAGAATTTTGAGAAAAAGCTCAAATTGAATGATGAAGGAATGGGAAAGTACAAGATACCACTTTCACCTAAGTCCTATGGAAAACCTACAAATGCTCAACCACAAATCCAACAAAAATCAGTCCAAATGTTTGATGGAGCATTTGTTAGAGTTGGAACACTTTTAGAGGAAACTGAAGATAAGGACATTCTTAGTTGGCTGTACAAAGATGAAAATGAAACTATAGCAACAACTGCAGAAGTTAGTATTCCCATAGAGCAATATGGCAATCGTTACAAAATTATGTAAAAGATGGGATATGAAGGAAAAGGACCACTTGGCAAGCTTCAGGAAGGTATTTCAGAACCCATTTATCCTCACACACAATTTAAGGAAGATAAATTAGGACTTGGATATTCTAGATCAAAACAAAAGCAACAAAATTATCAACACCCAAAGTGGAGAAAGAAAACAATCCCTAAAGAAGAACCATGTTAAGAAAGGCTACATCAAGCAGCATAAACAATAGCCAACAAACATAAATAAGAAGAACATGGGAGGCAACAAGAAGAGATTTCCATTAAAAGAGAAGAATAATCTTGCAAACAAGTCAAAGGAATACAAGTAAGCACAAAACCTAATCAAGATATTCCGTGAAAGAACAAATGGCAAAAATCAGAGAACTATTTTCACCATATAACATTCCTGCCAGATATGGTGGTGTGATTCTAGACAACGATTAAGAAACAAATTCAAATGAATATGAATGGGGTCCAGATCCATTATCCAATGTATCAAGTGAAGAAAATGATGAGGAACAAACTGCTGGTACAAGTGAAGACACACTTTTCACAAAACAAAGAATAGAGCTGGAAGGAAGGCAAGAAGAAATCAGGATTCAGAGAAAAGAGGTATATGTAAGACAAGAAAGAAAGGAGAATGAGAAGGATCAAGCAGTGACAACACAAGAAACACATACAATCACTCATCAATTATCAGAAGATCAACAAAATATTAGGACTATATCAAACATTGAACAAGAGATACCAAGGTATGGAAGAACTAATAGAAAGTCAAGCAGGAATGACTATTAGTCCAAAAGGATCTAAGTTCGAGAGAAGGCAGAAGATAGTAAAGAAATCCTCTACGCCATGTGCATAAGTATGTCAACTTCAAGCCACAAATGAATCTGATGAAATTGACCCAGAGGGAGCTTGTAGTACCAAAGATGTATGTGTTGATATAATTCATTCGTTTGAGGGACAAACATCAGATGATGAGTCACTTGAGAGCAAATCGCAAAATAACCATCTTGACTTTGTTAGAGATAATTGGAGAGAACTTGGGAGAGATTATCCTCAAGAGAGTTCTATCTATGACATTACCTAATCTACACCAAGATATGACTATTACGTCCTGAAACTTGAAATAACCAACGACGATGATGACTATAACCTACCACTACTTCATCCAAAACTGATTGATTGGGATAACTTAGAAAATCCTGAATTGGATGTCTTTTTCAATGATCATGACTTAGTCGTATATCTTAATGCCATCGAACCAATCACACCTAAGATATCTTCCATTGCTGAATCAAGAAACACTTCTTGAAGTCAGGAGTGTGCCAAACTATCCAGTCACAAAATTGAAATAAAACAAGGAAAAAGACCTAGTGTTGAAAACCATTTGATGGCAACACAAGATCAATCAAGAGGAAAAATAAAGGACGTATTTGATGGTGAAAACCTCCTTAAGGTGCCGAAAGATGGAAATTTTGACACCCTCCCTGCTTTATTTTCAGGAGAGATCTGCTATATTAATAGAGCCAATAGAAGAAATAAACATTGGCACACCAAAGGATCTGAAGGTCCTTCATCCTGTTGCATCATTATCAGATGAAGAAAAGAAAGACTACATAGAATTCTTCAAACAAAGGCATATAAATTTTGCTTGGTCCTATGCAAACATGCCAAGACTTGATCCAGATCTTATCATGAACCATCTCAATGTAGATCCAAAAGTGAAACCAATTAAGCAAAAGCTAAGGAAGATGCATCCACATATCGCTCTCCTTGTCAAAATAGAGCTAAAGAAACTATTAGATGTGGGTTTCATAAGACTTGTCGCTTATCTAGAATGGGTCTCAAGCATTGTACTAGTGTCCAAGCTGGATAAAAGCATTAAAGCATGCACAAACTTCATGGATTTGAACAAAGCATGCACCAAAGATGATTTCCCACTGCCCAACATTGATATAATTGTAGACTTATTAGCAGGCCATGAGATGTTTTCCTTAATGGATGGATTATTGGGGTACAATCAAATAAAAATCACCCCTGAAGATCAGGAAAAGACAACATTCACTTGTGCATGGGGTACCTACTGCTGGAATATCATGCGAATTGGGATTAAAAATGTAGGAGCAACTTATCAAAGAGCTATGACAACAATTTTACATGACATGATGTATACATTTATGGAAGACTATGTCGATGAAATACTTGTAAAATCTCATACAAGGAAAGAACACTTGAATATCTTGGGCAAGATGTTTGATAGGCTTGAACAATATAAGTTAAGATTAAACCCAAAGAAATGTGCATTCGGAGTTACCTTTGAAATACTTTTTGGGTACATTATATCAGCTCGTGGAATCGAAGTAGACCCTAAAAAAATTAAAGCTATCATGGAGATGGAGTCACTTGAGAATATAAGTCAATTGCATTCTCTACAAGGGAGATTGCAATCAATTAGAAGATTCATTTCTCAACTAGCAAATAGATGTCATCCTTTCACTCACCTATTACATAAGAATGTTCCATTCAAATGGGATCATAAATGTGAGGAAGCTTTCATGCAAATCAAGGAATATTCGGCGAATCCTCCAGTATTGGTATCACCAATCAAAGGGAAACCCTTGTTTCTTTACATCTCAACAACAAATGTATCACTAGGAGATCTCTTAGCACATCATGTTGAAGAAGGAAAATAAAGATTAGTATATTACATCAGTAGAACACTTGTAGGCTATGAATTAAACTATACATCAGTTGAGAAGACATGCCTAGCAGTTGTATTTGCAACTCAGAAATTGCAACACTATATGCTGATTCATTCAGTAAAATTGATAGAAAAAATAGATCCATTGAAGTATTTGTTAAGAAAACCGACATTGACAGGTAGATTGGCCAAATGGGTCATGATACTAAGTGAGTTTGACATAGAATATGTTGATTGGAAAGCTATCAAAGGACAAATAATTGCTTATCAATTGGCTGAAGTACCACTGAAAGATGACACACCATTGCACATTGAATTTCTTGATGCAGACAATCTGACAGTTAGCACAATTTTTTGGGAATTATACATTGATGGCTCCTATACACATGGATCAAGTGCAGGAATCTTGTTCATAACACTTCAAGGTCACACAATTCCAAAATCATATAGATTGCGATTCCCATGTACAAAAAAAAAACACTGCAGAGTATGAGGCATTGGATATTGGGATCAAAATGGTCATTGAATGGAACATCAAGGAACTACATGTTTATAGAGATTCATAGCTCATAATCAACCAAATAAATAATGATTATCAAACCAAGGATGACAAGATGATGCCCTATAAACAATTGGTTGAAGATTTTAAAGAACACTTTGAAGAAATATCATTCACTTAGATCCTAAGAAATGAGATCAAAGCGACAGATGCAATGGCTACAATAACATCTCTTTTGCAAAACCAAGAGACTCAACATCGTTATGAATTCTTGGTGGAAGATATCTTGCATCCTACTATTGAATCCCAAAATACCCACATGATTTTCCATATATCTAGAACCGATCAGTCCTTGTATAGCCAAACTTATCGATATCTAAAGGAGAATATCCTTCCCTCTGACCTATCCAGCAATCAGAAAACAAATTTTATCCGTCAGTCATCTCGCTATACTATCATTGTTGATACCTTATATAGACGAGGTCTAGATAACACTCTACTGAGATGTCTCGAACAAGAGGAATTTGAGAAAGATCTCAATGAAGTCCATTCAAGGTTTTTGTGCCACGCACTCAAGTGGTTTAATGCTGGCTAAAAAAAATTATTCGATTGGGTTACTATTGGCCTACAATGGAGAGAGATTCATTTACATATTGCCAAAAAATGCAAACAATGTCAAATCCATGGGAACCTCATCCACGCACCATCACAAGAACTACATCCTATGGTAAGATCATGGCCATTCTCCCAATGACATCTTGATCTAGTGGGTAAGATAAATCCTTCATCTCCTAATGGACATAAGTTCATTTTGACTGCTACTAAGTATTTCACTAAATGGATTGAAGCAGTGCCTTTGACAAAGGTGACAAAAAAGGAAATATCACCATTTATCTTGAACTACATAATCTGTCGCTATGGAGTCCCTATGACCATCATTACTGATAATGGGAGGCCATTTAAGAATCAAGATGTGAAGGAACTATGTGAGCGATTCCATATCCAACATAGGTTTTCTACACCATATTACCCATAGGGAAATGGTCAAGCTGAGGCACCAAATAAAATAATCTTAAAGATCCTAAAGAAGACATTCAATGAAGCTAGTAAAGATTGGCATATTCAGCTAAATCCTGCTCTATGGGCATACTGAAACAATACTCACACACCAACAAGGGCAACTCCATATTGTCTAGTCTATGGATCAGAAGCTATATTACTAGTAGAAGTAGAGATACCTTATCTACGAGTATCCTTGAAAGGTCTTATCCCAGAGGAAGAACAACGAGTCTCTAGGCTTCAAGAACTTGAGCTGATTCAGGAATGTTGCCAAAATGCTTCAGATCATTTAAAAGCATACCAACAGAGGATGGCGAGAAGTTACAACCATAAAGTTAAGCCACACATTTTTTCAGATTGGAGATCTAGTCCTAAGAGAAAATCCACGTGATCAACAAGATTGAGAAAAGAAAGGTAAATTTGAGCCAAACTGGTTGGGTCCCTTTGTCATGGTAGAAGCATATGGTTCAGGAGCATACAGATTATCTACACCATAAGGTGATTTGTTCGATGAGCCTATCAATACTATGCATTTGAAGAAATTCTATGCTTAAAAGTATTAGCAGAAAATACCAAAAAATAGTGAAAAAACAGAAAAAGCCTAAAGATCAGAAAAGCAGTAAAAATCCCTAAAAAAGTATAAAGAGAAAAATAAAAAAAGCAGTGTAAAACAACGAAAATAGTTAAAAAAATCAAATATGAAAAAAATGCAATAAATTTAGATGGTGAAAACCTAGTAAACGGGCGCTATCTGAAAGTGGGTTCCTCCATCTATGAGATTGCTTTCCTCATTTATCCATCCTAGCCCATCTATCCATCCTATTGTGTCCATCTATTCTCGCATATTCTTTTCATCTATTGCATCCATTGCTTTGAACCATCAACAGGAAATATGCAACTTATCAACAATTATCAATCTTTGACATACTTAGCATAGTCACTGTCTTGGATTTTATTAGAATCAATCATATCTGCATTCACATCCCACCATGGTTTGGATGATCCATCATAAATTTTGTTTCCGTTGGGGGCAAAATCCTAAAACCTTTTGCTAAGGGCATCCTTAAAAGCTTCAAAAATTCCAAAAACATTCAAAAATTTGGAAAAACCAAAAACACCTAGGGTTTTGAGATAGACGACAAACAACAAGGCAATGAAGATCAAGACATTTGTAACAACTAAATCGTAAAACTCAGAATATAAAGATTCAACTAGCAAGTAATGAAGGAATTGTTGGTATTTTGGTATGGTTTTGTCATTGATGTCAACACCTACTAAACTCTTATCAACTCTGGCACTTTGGAGAATCAACAACATTCATTGGCAAGCAAGTGACTCATGCACAGTCACCGGTATCAGGTACACCGGCAAGATATAATGATCACCGGCACTTGGAATGATATGGAAAACACCTAGTTATGTCGAAGACATCATTTGGACATCTTGTCCTGGAGTTTTGTTCATTGTTATATTCATAGTTGCATATTTGTTGTTACCGGCAAATAGGTCTAGAGTTACACCGGTAGGTTTATCTTTTCCAGATCAGCATGGCATGCTATGGAGATGATTAATTATTGTTGTAAATGCATTAAGCTGACATGTTCAATCGGTTATTGCATCGGATATTATATTGTTTGTAAAATATTTTTATTGTAATATCTTGTAGAGCCAACCTACTAAAATTGGTCTTAGGTTATGGTATAAATGTAAGATCTTAATTGTAAGATCAAGTGTGGAATGCGAAAAAGGATTGTGTGAAGGTATATGCGAGATTAAGCAGAGCTATACACACAGACATCATTTGAAGGTGAAGCTAGGTTTTGTGAAAGCATATCAGCATTACACCTGTACTGAATCCAACATATGAAGATGCTATTTTGTGCAGTACATTCTTATTGGATTTAACCATCCAACTGTAGTCAGTGTGACTCCCATTTTGTGATTGAGCAGTGAGCTCTAGGCGGTTGGCCTTTCTGCATGTGCAGACCCCATTTATGTTCACTTACTATTTGCAGTAGTATCATTTGATTGTGGGTAAGGTTTCCCACCGTGGTTTTTCCCCTTACAGTGTTTCCACGTACAAATATTGGTGTTATGTGTTGTGGATGACTTTGTGTTTATGTTTCATGCACTAATCCTTACCGGTATAACAATTAACTGTTAAAACTGTCTACCGACATATTGAACTGGTTTACTGGTACTAAGAATTAAGTTGGTTAAGTTGTTTTAGGTTTAAATTTATTTGACAACTAATTCACCCCCCCCTCTCAGTTGTCTCTAGGACCTAACAATTGGTATCAGAGCCTAGTCCTCTTTTGCAGAAGTTTAACAACTTGAGGAGATCCAATGTCTACTAATTATTTCAGGAAGGACAATCCTAAACTTGATGGAACCAACTATGGCATATGGAAGATCAGAATGGAGAAACATCTAAATTGCATTGGAAAAGACATCTGGGATATTACAAAGAATGGTTATACTGCTGCTGTACAAGGTCAGCCTAGTCCAGCTAACTTGACTAAAGATGAGGAAAATGATTGCAAAGCAAGAGAAGCACTTTTGAGTGCATTATCAGATCAACAAATCATGGGACTATCAAATAGGTCTACTGCTAAATCTATTTGGGATCATTTGGAAACATTGAATGAAGGAGATTCCACAGTCAAAATTGCAAAACTTGAAAGCTTCCGAGTCAGCTATGAACATCTGAAAATGGAAGAAGATGAAAGGATTTCTGCTTTTATGGAAAGAGTAAATGAAATTGTTTTGGGTATTAAATGTTGTGGAGGAACCTTAAGTGAAGATGAAATTGTTTCAAAAGTTTTAAGAGGATTGCCATTGGCATATAAAATATAAATGAGTTAAGAACACTGCTTAATACATCAGTTACTAGGGATACATTGATTGGGAAACTTTCAGCTTTTGAAATTGAAGAATTTGGTCCTGTTGCTACTATAAAGACAGATTTGGCCTTTAAAGCATCAACATCATCTGCTCCATCATTTGAAAAATCTGATTGGAAAGCCTTTTATGCAAGAGAACTTGAAGAAAGTAGGAAAGAAAATGAATAACTTGAAGAACTTGAAGCACTATTTGCAAGGAAAATGCCCAAAGGTCTAGTTGGAAGTAAGTATGAAGGTAAAGCACCCTTTAAATGTTTTAACTGCAATAAGATTGGTCATATGGCTTCAAGATGCCCTGATAGACATGCTAGACTAAGAGAAGAAGCTAGAAGAACATACAAGCCTAACCCTGAATATCAGAGATACATATTTAAGAAGAATAAAGACAAATCTTGTTACATTGTTGATGAAGGTGTGACTGATGATTCTGATGAGGATCCAATAGACAATGGATGGGTTTTTGTTGCTACAATAGAAGATCAATCGGCACCTACTGCTCAACTGGTAGTACAAGCCCTGGTAGCTAAAGTTGAAGTAAAGGATGAATGGATCATTGATTCAGGACGCTCACATCATATGATAGGAGACAAAGGTAAATTATTGAACTTTCAAGAATACAATGGAGGCTTAGTAAGATTTGGAGATGACAAAGCTTGTTCAATCAAAGGTAAGGGTACAATATCTCTTGATGGTAAGCATAACACTGACAATGTTTACTATGTTGAAGGATTAAAGCATAATCTTTTGAGTGTTGGTCAATTAGTTGAGAAAGGATTTTAGTTATAATTTAAAAATGGAAAATGCAAAATCATGAATAGAACTGGTTTGGAAATTGCAACCGGTAATCAGACTAGAGGTAATATCTTTCATTTGAAAAACAATGAAAAGACATGCTTAATTGCACATATAGATGAAAGTTGGTTATGGCATAAGAGACTCTCTCATGTAAACTTTGATTGCATGGTAAAGATTAGTACTACTAAGTCAGTTAGAGATTTACCTAAAATTGTCAAACCTCAGAATATGGTATGTAAGGAATGTCAATTTGGAAAACAAGTTAGAGCTAGTTTCAAAAGTATTCTAGAAAAATCAAATAATGCTCTTGATTTGATTCACACTGATTTATGTGGTCCAGCTAGAACTAAAAGCTTACAAGGTGATAGATATTTCATGCTAATTATTGATGACTATTCTAGAATGTGTTGGGTTACATTTCTTAGAGAAAAATCAGAAGCACTTGGAAAGTTCAAACTGTTCAAAGCAATGGTAGAAAAGGAAACCGGTAAGAAAATCAAATGTTTAAGATCAGATCAAGGAGGTGAATTTACATCTAAGGAATTTAATACATTCTATGAAGTGAATGGAATTAGAAGACAACTATCAACACCTAGGACACCACAACATAATGGAGTTGTTGAAAGGAAAAACAGAACTATCTTGGATGCAGCAAGAAGTATATTATCAGAAGCAAACCTACCACATGTATATTGGAGAGAGGCAATTGGTACAACGGTCTATACATTCAACAAAGTTCACGTCAAAGGTGAAACCAGTAAGACCCCTCATGAACTATGGTTTGGTATTACTCCTACTCTTAAATATTTCAAAATTTTTGGAAGTAAATTTTATATCAGAAGAGATGAGTATATTGGCAAATTTGATCCTAGAAGTGATGAAGGAATATTTCTTGGTTATCCATCTAAGAGCAAGGCATATAGATGTTTTAACAAAAGATTGCAGAAAATTGTTGAAATTAAAAATGTAAAGATTGATGAACAATTCAGAGGAACTTCAAGGTATATAGACTCTGAACCGGCAACAAAATTTTTGACAAATGAACCTACTCTGAATCCACCGGTACAGAATGAAGATCCAGTTACCCCGGTATCATCTGAGAATTCCACAGTAATTGAGGAACAACAACAAGCCAAGACACCCCGTTATGTAAGACTGAATCATTCTGAAGATCAGATAATTGGAAACAATTTTAAAGGAGTTATGACAAGAGGAAGATTGGCAAATGAAGAGGTATGTCTTATTTCTCAAATTGAACCATCATCTGTTAATGAGGCATGTGAAGATAAATTTTGGATTAAAGCTATGGAAGAAGAATTAGAACAAATTGAGAAAAACAACACTTGGACATTAGTTCCCCGACCTAAAGATAAAAATGTAATTGGAACCAAATGGGTATTCAGAAACAAACTTAATGAAGATGGTAAGGTTGTCAGAAATAAAGCAAGACTAGTGTGTAGGGGATATTATCAAAAAGAATGAATTGATTACAATGAAACCTTTGCACTAGTAGCTAGAATTGAGGCAGTCAGATTATTTTTGGCTTTTGCAGTACACAAGAACTACAAAGTTTATCAAATGGATATTAAATGTGCATTTTTGAATGGAGATCTTGAAAAGGAAGTATACATTGAACAACTTGATGGATTTTCTTTGACAGATGACAATGATATGGTTTGCAGGTTAAGAAAAGCTCTGTATGGACTAAAACAAGCTCCAAGAGCTTGGTATGCAAGATTGGATAAGTATCTTTTAAAGATTGGTTTCACTAAAGGAAATGCAGACATCAATTTATATTATAAAGTAACTAATGATGACATCTTGATTATAGAAGTATTTGTTGATGATATAATCTTTGGAGGAGAAGATGGATTATGTAACGAATTTTCTATTAAAATGCAACAAGAATTTGAAATGTCTATGATTGGAGAAATAAAATTCTTTTTAGGATTGCAGATTTCACAGACTGATAAAGGTATATTCTTGAGTCAATCCAAATACTTAAAAGAGTTACTAAAGAAATTTGGGATGGAGAACTCTAAACCGGTAAGCACACCTATGACAACAAATGACAAATTATCACAAAGGGATGAATCTACACCTGTTAATCCAACTAGATACAAATCTATTATAGGAGATTTACTGTATTTGACACAAACCAGACTTGATATTATGAATGCAGTATGTATTGTTTCAAGATTTCAAAGTAATCCTAGAGAAAATCATGAATCAACAGTAAAAAGGATTTTTTGGTACTTACAAGGCACTATAAATCTTGGATTATGGTATCCTAGAGATGAAAACTTTGAATTATGTGCATATAGAGATGCAAATTAGGCAGGAGATGTGGATGATAGAAAAAGCACCACCGGCAGAGCATTCTTTCTTGGAAACAGACTAGTTTCTTGGTTAAGTAAGAAACAAAGTTGTACATCTTTATCAACAGCAGAATCAGAATATGTTGCAGCAACAACTAACTGTACACAGGTACTATGGCTTAAGAAAATGTTGAAAGACATAAAGGTAAAATACAAGGAACCTATTACTATCTATTGTGATAACACTACAACAATTGATATATCTAAGAATCCGGTATTACATTCTAAAACCAAACATGTTTCTATCAAACTGAATTTTCTAAAGGAAAATGTTGAAGCAAAGGAGATAAAACTGGTTTATGTGAATACTAAAGAGAAGATTGCAGATATTTTCACTAAACCTTTGCCTAAGGAGACTTTTGAATATCTCAGAGATCAGCTTGGAGTCATACCATCACCGGTAGAGACTTAGACAGTTGATGATTGTCATCAACCAGTAGAATTAACAGAGAAATCTTTTATTCCGGTCTTTGATGAGAAGCTACTTCTCAGGGGGAGTAGTTGGTATACTGAATTGATTGGTATTTTGTATATGAACTTGGTTTTTATTGTAACTTTGGCATTTCATGTCAAAGGGGGAGAGATTGGTATGGAAAAACTTTGAAAAACACAAGGAAAACACATGTTGCTCCCAGGGGGAGAGATTGTTGTTTAAGAGAGATTATTACTCTCTGTATCTATATTTTAATTTCTGTTTATGATCTTTTTGGAGATTGTTCATTTTTGGTACTTGGCATTTCTGTTTTGGCACTTTGATGGTTTTTCCATCTTGTGTTGCCATCAATGCCAAAGGGGGGGATTGTTGGTATTTTGGTATTTTGGTATGTTTTTGTCATTGATGTCAACACCTACTAAACTCTTATCAACTTTGACACTTTGGAGAATCAACAACATTCACCGGCAAGCAAGTGACTCATGCACAGTCACCGGTATTTGGTACACCGACAAGATATAATGATCACCGATACTTGGAATGATATGAAAAACACATGGTTATGTCGAAGACATCATTTGGACATCTTGTCCTGGAGTTTTGTTCATTGGTATATTCATAGTTGCATTTTTGCTGTTACCGACAAATAGGTCTAGGGTTACACCGGCAGGTTTATCTTTTCCAGATTAGCATGGAACACTATGGAGATGATTAATTATTGTTGTAAATGCATTAAGCCGACATGTTCAATTGGTTATTGCATCAGATATTATATTGTTTGTAAAATGTTTTTATTGTAATATCTTGTAGAGCTGACCTACTAAATTGGTCTTAGGTTATGGTATAAATGTAAGATCAAGTGTGGAATGCAAAAAAGGATTGTGTGAAGGTATATGCGAGATTAAATAGAGCTATACACGCAGACATCATTTGAAGGTGAAGCTAGGTTTTGTGAAAGCATATCAACATTACACCAGTACTGAATCCAGCATTTGAAGATGCTATTTTGTGCAGTACATTCTTATTGGATTTAACCATCCAACTATAGTTAGTGTGACTCCCATTTTGTGATTGAGCAGTGAGCTCTAGGCAGTTGGCCTTTCTGCATGTGCAGACCCCATTTATGTACACTTACTATCTACAGTAGTATAATTTGATTGTGGGTAAGGTTTCCCATCATGGTTTTTCCCCTTATAGGGTTTTCATGTACAAATATTGGTGTTATGTGTTGTGGATGACTTTGTGTTTATGTTTCATGCACTAATCCTTACCGATATAGCAATTAACTATTAAAACTGTCTACTGGCATATTGAACTAGTTTACCGGTATTAAGCATTAAGCTGGTTAAGTTGTTTTAGGTTTAAATTTATTTAACAACTGATTCACCCCCCCTCTCAGTTGTCTCTGGGACCAAACAAGAATATCAATGATCATTCATCAAGATGATTATATCAATTAATGACCATGAGAATATATGTACGACATACATGATTCAATGTTTATATCTTGATTTTTGTTGATCATGTACCCTATGCAACTCAATGATGTCCATGACTAGAGGAGCTATAATGGGGCACGATAATTTTCTTTTTTTACTATTTGCAGTTTATCTCTTAGTAAGGTATGTACTTGTCTAAGGATATGATTTACAAAAGATCACAGAGGACGTTCCGAGTCATGCATGAAAAGGGGTAATCCTTGTTTGTTATGCAAGAAATACTCAAGTCAACTTGATTCATCATATCAAGTTGTTTGTATTAACTTTATATATCAAAATCCATGTAAGAAGTGCTCAGGTCAACTTGAATCATTATGTCAAGTTTCTTGTATTTTCATACAACATTTAAAAGCTCAATGATGAAATCAAGCATTGTTACAAGAAAGCATGTGAGGAATGGCAGTATCATTTAAGTTAGTTCATTGTCAGTTGTATTATAAGCATTCATTGTTAGTTGCATTATAAGCATTTCGTCTCATTTCATTCGAGATCAACGATCAAAATAAAGATTGAGTAAATTTGGACAAACAAAAACAATTTGCATTGATCATGTTAAGGTGCATTAGGTTGCATTTAATTATTTAGGTTCATTTCATCTTTTCAAATCATTAGGTTTGCATATCATTCATCATTCGTCATTCATCATTTATCAGTTGCATTCATTTTAATTGCATTTTTTTTGCATTAGTTTGCATTCGTGTCATTTGCATTGATCATATCATTATTAATTGTATTTGATTTATTTATCATTATCATCTTCATATCTAGTTATCATTAGTTTCTTTAGAATCATTTATCCATTAGGTTCATTTAATTGCATTTGTGCATTTAGATTAATTAACCATATTATTACATCATCATTGTTCATATCTCATTATCTAATCATCATAAGCATTTAAATTTACATCCATAACCATCATATTGCATTCAAAATCATCAAAATCAAATGCATTTCATTACTACCATTTCAAATTCATCATCATATAGATCAAACAAGTCATAGATAGAATCATTTTCATATGCATATACATCAAGGAATATAAATAAACATCCATTGCATACATAATCATTATAAGCATTTTCATATCGATCATTACATTTCATCATTTAAATAATTGTATCATAAAAACAACATCATCATCATATAGCACAAACAAGTCATAGATATAATCATTTTCATATGCATATAGATCATGTAAATCATAGAAACATTATCATGTCATCAAGGCATATAGATCATCATAACACATAAAGGAAAGGAACATCATCATAGCATCATCCATGAAATCATTGCATATATGTCATATAGGTCATCATCATCATAATGTATGTATAGTCAATCATGAATCAAAGCATCATATAGAGTCCATGTCTGCATATCATCATAAACATAAAAAAGTCCAAGTATACAATGATATCACAAAGAAATAATCAATAAAATACAATGTCCCATGATACAAATCAATGTCTCATATCAACATGTCAGCTAGGACGAAGAGCACCACTCTTTTCAAATGTTGTAGGCCTCGTTGATCCTCCTGCTCCCCCCTAGATGAATCAATACATCTAGATCCTCTTGCAACATGATATCAACAAAATGTTTGTTCTTGATCCAATCAATCGCTTTGATCAATCAATCAGCTATCCTATCCGCTCACTTGAGATTTATATCAATCTCTTTGACCACATATTGGTGAAGCTCATTCATCACGAGGTTACGCATCTAGTCTATCTAGTCTTGAGTTTACATCATTGACGTTAATCAATCATGAAGTCAATCAAACTCTATCCTATCAGATCATCAAAGCTTTGAGTTTATATCATTGACCCTCATCGATCATGAGGTCAATCAAACTCTATCAATCAACAAATTAAGTAGAATATCAAAGTAATCAAAGAGCGGACATTTTTATCAACCAAAGTTGTAGAAGTTCAAATAATTATCGTGAGATTAATCGCTCAATCAAATTTTCAAAAAATTTCACGATCAATCTCCCAAGGGGGCACACAATCAGGGTATTCTATCCTCGTCAGAGGTAATATCGAGACTTGATTTAATCTTTGAAACAATGTTGTCTCAACATCATTTCAAAGAGGGGCAAAATGTATACACATAAAATTGGCTATGCGCAATTAAATAAATATTTTATATTTATTTAATGATTATTCTTTTATTAAATAGTTAATTTAGAAAGATTAATTTATTTAATTCATTAGTCTTATTCTTCTATTAATTAATTTAATTGAAATAGTTAATTAATTAATTCATTTATCTTCTTTTCTTCTAAACCAATAATTAAATATCTAATATTTAGTTATCTCCTATCCACTATCCTATAGTTTCATTATTAAATAATTACTTAATTATTTTAATCTCCATTTTTCAACTCACCTCATCTCCACATCATCTTCTTATTTGAAGATATTAATATTTTTAATATTAATATGCATCATTATCTTCAACTTCCAAATCATTCTTCAAATAATGTATAGGTACACACATTTCTCAACTTCCTTGCATTCTCTCCAACCTTCCTACATATTTGGAGGGAGTTGAGCCCACTTGTCCTCTTATCCCTAAATCTTCTCCAGCTATCCTAAATTCTCTCAAGTCTTCTCCTCAGTCAAGGTGATCCTTCTGACACTTGGCTTCTCCTTCCACCTTTTCCTCCATTGTGTAGGTGTAGGAGGAACATCTTCCACCTTTATCTCTCACATCTCAACCTCTTGCTCATAGCCATCCAAATTGCAAGATTTAATCAAGACTGTTGATCTCTGCCACCTAAGATTATGCACTCAAAAATTAATAAATAGAGGTCTCCTAAGCCATTTTTGAAACTAATAGCTAATCTTATAGTCAATTAGGAGTCTTAATCTTTCCATCCATGAGTTTATTTATTTAAGCATTTTTAGAGTTTTTGAGCAATTTAGTATAAATCATTATCATAGCATAGCTTTTACATATCATATTATCTATCAATCCATTCCACAGTTGCCATCTTGGAAGCTACCAGTGTCTGTCTGAGAGAAAAACCATCTGCAACCAAGAACAATGGGGTTAGGACAAAATGAGACATAAATCATGAATAATCTTTTATTTACTTTTATTTCATGTTGTTTCATTGGTTGAAGCTTGAGTTATATTTGCATGATGGACTAACAAGTTTGCAGGTAATTTATCTGAGATGAAACTTAAGTTGATTATATATATATAAAAGTATAAGTTTAATTATGTATTGCAATGAATTAAACAATAATTTTTTTTATGAATTTGGAATTCTAATATTTGAAACACAATAAATTATGACTTAACTAAAAGGAAGAGATTTTGAAAAATCACTTAGAAATCATAAACAAGATTTCTACAAATTAAAATAAATAATCTATTTTCATAATTTAGAAATCTTTAAATTTTGAAATAATTTTTTTTATAAATTAACTAAACAAATAGATAATTTGAAAGACAACTTGAGAATCATAATTAAAACTTGTGTAAGTTGAAATACACAAGTGTTTTTTTAGCTTACATTTTCATCATCAACAATCATTTAAATGGTCATCCTTTTGCAATTTATGAATCCTAAATTTTGAATCATAACAAATTAAGAATTAACTTAACATGCATAAAAAATTAGAAAGTAGCCTTAGGAATCATTAACAAAACTTGTACAAGTTGATATACATAGTGTCTTTAATTTGTATTTTACATTACTAATAAGAAATTAAATAATATTTATTTATTGTAATTTAGAAATCTTAAATTGTGAAACATAAAAAATTATAAACTAGCTAAAAAATAGACAATTTGAAAGGCAACTTAGTAAAAAAAAAAAACAAACTTGTTTAGATTGATATATGGAATGCATTCTCAACCTATTATTTTTTATCATTAATAATCAACTAGGATGGATGAAAAAATGGACTATTCGAGTGGAGTGAAGTAGTTCACAAAGATTTATTAAAGAGTAGTTAAGGATATGAATTGAAGACATTCTTTAAAACTAATAAATGACTGCATAAATGGTTATGTGATTGATAAATGCACAAGTATAGTTATGTGATTGATAAATGAAGTGTTGATTTTTTTTGGTAAGTTTGTGATTATTTATTTGAATGATATTTTGATTTTTCAATAAGACTAAGGACATTTAGAGCATAAAAGACTGGTGTTGTAGAGGTTAAGAGAGAAGAGTTTATTTATCAATTTGAAGAAATATAGTGTCACGAGGATGCAGTTTGTATGTTTGAGATTTGTAAATTTATCTTAGAGTCTAAAGATAGATCCAAACAAAATCAGAGGAATTATAGAGTAGCCTATGCCAACAAATATTGGAGAGGTAAGAAATTTTGCAAATTTTTATAAGTTCATAAAAAAATTAGTGGCATTTGTGCATCATTAATTGAGGCAATGAGAGGAGATAAAAAGTAGTTCAAGTGGATGTTAAGAGTAGATAAAAGTTGAGTTTCCAAATATAAACTTGATAGAACAAACAATGTTATTATTGTCAAATTTCAACAAGATATTTTAGGTTGCTTGTGATGTTAGTGGAAATGCAATTGAAATAGTATTCAGCCAAGAGATAATGCTGGGAAGATACTAGGTTGATCAAATCATTTCCTACATAGTGTTAGACAGTTCAAATAACTGGAAGACAACAGAGGGGAGGGGGGGGTGAATTAGTTGTCACAGATTACCAGAACCATTAGCAATTTTAAATTTAATACCATAACCCAAAACATTAATACCAAAATAGCAGTTAAACCAATTAAGCATAAAAAATAATCACAAAATAAAATCCATCCACATAACACCAAGATTTGTATGTGGAAAACCCGGTAACGGGAAAAACCACACTGGGAAGCCTACCCACAGTCAGATAATACTTATGCAGTAAGTATGTGAATTACAATTGAGGGGCCTACACTTGCAAGAAGACCAACAACCTATAGCGCATTGCTTATCACAAAAGGAGCCTCACTGACTACATAGAAATCCAGACGACAATCCGGAGAAGTGTTGAACTGCAAAAGATAGCATCTCCTATGCTGAAGTACAATTCCAATTAAGGTCAATACCAGAGGAATAAATCCTCTTACATACACCCAATTCGATCTCCAATTATCAACCAACTCCCCTGCCTAAATGATATTACATTTTTTGCACATTACAATCCTTGACCATGACCTCTAACATAACCATGATGATCTACAATGAGATCTTACATCTATATATACAAACCCTCAACCATAAACAATCAAGTCAGCCACCAGACAATAAACCAATTACATAATTACAAACCATGTCGGCCTTAGACCAAACAAATAATATCCAACACATAAGACATCTAGAAAATACATCGAGAGGTCCAATCCATACGTTTCATTAAAGTCGGTCCATAACCTAGATCAATCGGGACCCAATATAGGTTCACACGCCACAACAATGATCTCCATCTGCCAAGTCTCGAACATGATCACCAATAGCATCTCGAAACTCCACCAGAAGCTACACCAACACCACTTATGCAATTCATCAAAGATCTTCACCAAAAGCTCTGCTAGTGAAACCCTCGCCGAAACCAGAAACTAAGCTTCTAAATAAACAGCATAGCATCCAATCACCAGACCAAAACCAAATGACCAAATATAAGCATGAGTATCATGAACAAGCCAATTCCATCACCAAACTATACTGGAGCCTACCGGATCATGCCAAATCCAGATCAACCAGAAACCACTCAACCTACGAGGACCAGAAGGGTGCCAGTAAAGCATCCAAACAACTAGTGTTGGCATCAATGACAAAACATCAATGCAACACATAATCAATTCCACCAAATGGCCAACAATCTCCCCCTTTGGCATTGATGGCAACACTAGATGTGAAAAACATATAAGTACCAAGAAATGCCAAACAAGTCTCCCTAGTGGAAGACAACCAACAATCTCCTGCATACAGCTCTGAAATAAAGACCAAACTCCCCCTATAAATAATATCTCTGTAAAGCTTTGAATTTCTCCCTTATCAATTATCAATAATCTCTCCCCCTTTCTTTTTCTTTTTCACTTTCTTTTACTTTTTCACATCAATATCACTCCAACTTTGACATCAATGCCAAAAATCTGACAAAAATATCAAAGCAAAAATATAAACCACTAAATCACAAAGCTGACTACTCCCCCTGAGCAAGAGCATCCCACGTTAGTGCCAGAATGAATAGTATCTCTGATAGTGCATGTCGGACTGATGCCAAACCACATCAATCAAGTCTCTACTGGAGGGGCAAAAACTCTCAATATGTCTATCAAGTACTCAAATGATACCTTGGGAAAAGGTTTAGTGAAAATATCTACAATCTTCTCTTTAATGTTTACATAAACTAGTCTAACTTCATTTGCTTCCACCTTTTCCTTCAAAAAGTTATACTTTATAGATATGTGCTTTGTTTTAAAATGAAATACCAGATTCTTTGATATATCAATAGCAACACAGTTATCACAGTGAATAACTACCGGTGCATCACAATCCACCTTTATATCCTTCAACATTTGCTTCATCCATAAAACTTATGTGCAGTTAGTAGCAACAACAACATACTCAACTTCAACAGTAGATAAAGAAGTACATGACTGTTTCTTGCTGATCCATGAAACCAACTTCTTTTCAAGAAAGAAAGCTCCACTAGAATTGCTTTTTCGGTCATCAACATCTCCATCCCAATCAACATCTGTATATGCACATAAAGTAAAGTGATCATCCTTAGGGTACCACAAACCATATTCTGATGTACCTTGTAAGTATCTAAAAATCCTTTTCACTGCCATCTGGTGATTTTCTCTAGGATCACTCTGAAATCTTGAAACAATACAAACAACATTCATAATGTTAGGTCCAGTCCGAGTCAAATAAAGAAGACTTCCAACCATAGATTTGTATCTTATAGGATTCACCGGTGCAAAAACATCTTTTCTTGTCAATTTATCACTTGTAACCATATGAGTACTTATCAGTTTAGAATCTCCCATACCAAATTTCTTCAACAATTCCTTAGCATATTTAGTTTGATAGATGATAATAACTTTGTCAGTCTGATTAATCTGCAAACCTAAGAAAAAATTCATCTCACCAATCATAGACATCTCAAATTCTTTCTCCATATTCTTAGAAAATTCTATGCATAACTTATCTTCACCTCCAAAAATAATGTCATCAACAAATACTTCAATAATTAGTATATCATCATCAATGATCTTATAATATAAATTACTGTCAACACTGCCCTTAGTAAAACCAAGCTTCAAAAGATATTTATCCAATCTTGCATACCAAGCTCTAAGTGCTTGTTTCAATCCACACAAAGCTTTCCTTAACCTTCAAACCATATTTGTATCATCTGATAGTGAAAAACCATCAAGTTTCTCAATATAAACTTCCTCATCAAGATTCCCATTAAAAAATACACATTTAACATCCATCTGATAAACCTTGTAGTTTTTATAAGCAACATAGGCAAGAAATAATCTTACAGCTTCAATCCTAGCTACAGGTGCAAAAGTTTCTCCATAATCAATTCCTTCCTTATGAGAATATCCTTTACAAACCAATCTATCCTTATTCCTTATAACTTGACCATCCTCATTCAATTTATTCCTAAGAACCCATTTAGTTCCAATAACATTTTTATTTTTAGGCCAGGGAACCAAGGTCCATGTGTTATTTTTCTCAATCTGATCTAATTCTTCTTCCATAGATTTCAACCAATATTCATCTTTACGTGCCTCAATTACTGATACCAGTTCAACTTGTGAAATTAAACATACCTCATTAGTTGCCAATATTCTTCTTGTCATCACTCCATTGCTCTTATCCGCAATGATCTGATCTTCTAAATGATTCAATCTCACATACCTAGGAGTCTTTTGACTTTCTGTTCCTCTTCCCTGTTCTTCAGTTACTGTATAATTCTTTGATATTTCCAGAGTAACTGGTTCAACACTATGTTCCAGTAAAGGTGCTACCGGTTTAGATATAATCATCTCCACTGTTGGTTCCTTCTCATAAACTTTGATTTGACTTCTATTCAGCTCATCTACTTTGACATTAGCACTCTCCACATTTCTCTGCAATCTCTTGTTATAACATCTATATGCTTTGCTTTCATTATAATAACCAAGAAATATGCCTTCATCAAATCTAGGATCAAATTTCCCAATGATATCATCTCCTCTGATATAACATTTACTACCAAAAATTTTGAAATACTTAACTGTAAGTGTATTGCCAAACCATAATTCATAAGGTGTCTTACCAGTTTCTCCTTTGGTATGTACTCTGTTGAATGTATAAACCGCTATGTTCACTGCTTCTCTTCAGTAGATATGAGGTAGAATAGCTTCCATCATCATTTTTCTAGCAGCATCCAAGATAGTTATGTTCTTCCTTTTCATAGCTCCATTCAACGAGGTATTCGGGGAGCAAAAAATTTCTTCTTATACCATGCTTCTCACAAAAGTTGTTAAACTCACCGGATGTGAATTCTCCACCATGATCTGACCTCAAACATTTAATCTTCAATCCTATCTCAGTTTCCACTTTAGCCTTAAAGATTTTAAACTTTTCAAATGCTTCTGGTTTTTCTTTTAGAAAAGTAACCCACATCATTCTAGAATAATCATCAATGATTAGCATGAAATATCTATCACCATGAAATTTTTGAACTCTAGCAGGGCCACACAAATCAATATGATTAAGGTCAAGAACATCATTTGATTTATCTTACATACTTCTAAAAGATGTTCTTACCTGTTTACCCATTTGACATTCTTTACATACCAGATTATAGGGCTTCATAATCTTAGGTATATCCCTAACTGCCTTAGTTGAACTGATCTTCACAATGCAATCAAAATTCACATGACACAACCTTTTATGCCATAGCCAACTCTCATCAATCTATGTAGTGAAACATGTCTTCTCACCATAGTTCAAATGAAATATATTACCTTTTGTCTGTGTACCGGTTGCAATCTCCAAACCAGATATGTTAATGATTTTGCATTTTCCATCCTTGAATTGTAATTGAAACCCCTTACCTACCAATTATCCTACAATAAAAAGATTAGGCCTCAAGCCTTTAACATAATAAACATTGTCAGTATTGTTCTTACCATCCAATGATATAGTTCCTTTTCCTTTGATTGTACATGCTTTGTCATCTCCAAATCTAACTAGACCACCATCAAATTCTTGCAAAGATAAAAAAATTCCTTTATCTCCAGTCATATGACGTGAACAACCGCTGTCAATTACCCATTCATCTTTGCCTTCAATTTTAGCAGCAAGTGCCTTCTCTTCAGGTACATTTTCTTCCAGTGCCGGATCATCTTCCTTGATAGCCAAGAACACCCATTCCTTCCCATTTCAGGATCCACTAGCAAAGTCTTCTGCTGGTTCATCATCAGAATCAATAATGTCTCCCTCATCCGCTATATAGCATGATTTGTCTCTATTTTTCTTGTACTTATATTTGTTATGATATCTAGGGTTAGGCTTAAATGATCTTCTAACTCTTTTTTCAAATCTTGAATTCCTTTCAGGACATCTAGATGCAAAATAACCAATCTTATTACATGCAAAACATTTAAAAGGTGCTTTTCCTTCATACTTACTTCCTACCGGTCCTTTAGGTACTCTTCTAGCAAATAGTGCTTCAAGTTGATCAAACTCATCATCTTCTCTCTTCATATCTTCTAATTCCTTTGCATACAAAGCTTTCCAGTCTTTCTTACCAGTTGTAGATGTAGATGCATGCAAAGAAGGTTTAGTCTTCACAACTCTAGAAGGTCCAAATTATTCAAGCTCAAAGGCAAATAGTTTCCCAACCAAAGTATCTTTGTTGACAGATGTATTAGCCATTGTTCTCAACTCATTAATAGCAGTAGCCTTCATTTTGTAAGGCGGTGGTAGGGCTCTCATAACTTTAGAAATAATTTCATCTTCGCTCAGAGTTCCACCACAATATTGAATTCCCATAACAATCTCATTTACCCTTTCTATGAATGCAGTAATCCTTTCATCTTCTTCCATCTTCAGGTTTTCATATCTCACCCGGTAACCATCAAGTTTAGCAATCTTCATTGCAGGGTCACCTTCATTAAGAGTCTCCAATTTATCCCATATAGCCTTTCCAGATGATTTGTTGGTTAATCCCATTATTTGCTGATCAAAAAGTGCACACAAGAAGGCTTCTCTTGCTCTACAATCATTCTCAAGCCCTCTGTCTAGGTTTGCAAGAGGAGGATTTCTAGATCTCGGATTATAGGGTGTGACACCATTCTATGTGATCTCCCAGATCTACTTGCTAAGACATCTCAGATGAGTTTCCATCCAAATCTTCCATACTGTATAATTTGTTCCATCAAGCCTCAAAATACCCCTTCTAAAGATAGCTCCAAAAGAACTAGATGAACTTGAACTATTAGTCGCCATAGGATCTTCCTCAAGTGGTTAAGATTTCTTTAGAGAGGACCAATGCTCTGATACCAATTGTTAGATAGTTCAAATAACTGGAAGACGACTGAGAGGGGGGGTGTGAATCAGTTGTCATAGATTATCAGAACCATTAGCAATTTTAAATTTAATACCGGAACCCAAAACATTAATACTGGAATAGTAGATAAATCAATTAAGCATAAACAATAATCACAGAATAAAATCCATCCACATAACACCAAGATTTGTACGTGGGAAACCTGGTAAAGGGAAAAACCACGGTGGGAAGCCTACCCACAGTCAGATAATACTTTTGTAGTAAGTATGTTAATTACAATTGAGGGGCCTACACATGCAGGAAGGACAATAGCCTAGAGCACACTGCTCATCACAAAAGGAGCCTCAATGACTACATAGAAATCAAGACTACAATCCGAAGAAGTGCTGAACTACAAAAGAAAGCATCTCCTATGCCTGAGTACAATCCCGGTTAAGATCAATACCGAAGTACTAAATCCTCTTACATACACCCAATTCGATCTCCAATGATCAACCAAATCCTCTTCCTGAATGATATTACATTATTCGCACATTACAATTCTTGACCATGACCTCTAACATAACCATGATGATCTACAATGAGATCTTACATCTATATATACAAACCCTCGATCATAAACAATCAAGTCGGCCACCAGACAATAAACCAATTACATAATTACAAACCATGTCAGACTTAGACCAAACAAATAATATCCAACACATAAGACATCCTGGAAATACATCGAGAGGTCCAATCCACACGTTTCATTAAAGCCAGTTCATAACCTAGATCAACCGGGACCCAATATAGGTCCATAGGCCACAACAATGATCTCCATCTGCCAAGTCTCAAACATGATCACTAACAACATCCTAAAATTACACTAGAAGCTTCACCAACACCACTTATGCAATTCATCAAAGATCTTCACCAAAAGCTCTACCGGTGAAACCCTCACCAAAACCAGAAACTAAACTTCTAAACAAATAGGATAGCATCCGATCACTAGACCAAAACAAACTGACCAAATATGAGCATGAGTATCATGAACAAGATGATTCCTTCACCAAACTATACCCGAGCCTACTAGATCATGCCGAATCCAGATCCACTAGAAACCACTCAACCTACCGGGACCAAAAGGGTGTCGGTAAAACATCCAAACAACTAGTGTTGGAATCAATGACAAAACATCAATGCAACACATAATCAATTCCACCAAATGGCCAACACATAGTCCTACAAAAGAAAAGAATGAATACAATATTATAGAATAACCATAATTAAAGTGAAATATATACTACAAGATTACACAAGACATGCCTTGGGAAAACGAGATCAAGAAGGAAAAAATTAGACTCCAAAAACATCCACATAAAATTTACTGTTTAGTAAAGAAACCATTACAATGCACTTGCATAGTCTCCACAAATACTGAGTTGAAACATCAAGCCCCCCCAATGCACTTGTTGATCGAGCGGTTTTAATGCACTTGTCAATGCAGATAAAGAGTACACTAATGTATCATTATCTCTCTTGAATAATAAAAGTATCTTATGGGCTAAGAAAAATTTATCCTAAGGATCCTAAAGGTCGAGTCATGACCCTGTTAGATAACTTAGTGATATTGATGTGCATTTTCTAGTAACACACAAGGAGTAAATGAGGTGCATTGTCTTTTATGTAGGATTATGTGTAACTAGGAAAATGCAAAAACACATCAAAGCCTAGAGTTATTCAACCACAAAACACAACAAGCTATGAAATTGATCCTAATTCAATCAATAGAGCTATGAAGACAAGATAACTAAACTAGATGCAAACCATTAAAAAATGTAGATATCTTCTCCATATTTCTCCATTGTTTCTCTTTCTCCTTCAAATGTGTTGTGGCTATCACCTACAAGGTTGCAAGTGTGATGGAAGAAAGATTGCAAAGTGAAAACGACAACATAAGGATATTCGAGATGTGGTTGAAATTGAATGAGAAAAGAGTCCAATTAATAGGGAAATTTAGGATTGATCGGATGACTAAGATTGATTTGAGATTGAAAGTAGTCAATGGACAAGATTAAATGAGATGAATTTTTAAGTGACGATAAAAAAGAAATTGCATTTCCAATGTTGAGGAAGAAATAGAAATGAAAAGAGTTAAGTGAGAGGAAAAGACTAGTGGTGAGTTAGGAAGTTGAAGAGATAAGGGAGATCGAAATTAAAAAGTGGAAGAGATAAGTAGGGTCATAAATAAATTTAAATTAAATTAATTTATTTCACCCACACATGACAATTAAATAAATAAATTTTTTATTTAATTAGAACAATTTGGAGAAGAGGATTAAATAATTATTTAATCATGGAAGAATAATTAGCTTAGAATAAAGGGATTAAATAATTAAGAAAATTATTTAATCAAAGAGGAAAAGTTAGGATTAGTAGATTAAAATCAAGATTAATTGATTAGAAAGAGATAATGATGAATATTAATTAAACAATGAAGATTATTTAATTAATAGTTTAGAAGAACAATAATTAAATAATTAAGAATTATTTAATTACAGGAAATTAAAAGAAGAAAAGTAGTACTAATTAAATAATTAAAATTATTTAATCAGCTTAGATGAAAAAGGTTAGTGAAAAGTGTCATCGAAGACTTAGGACAATTTTTTAGTGTCTACATTTTGCCCCTCTTTGAGACAATGTGAGTTTGAGCATTGTTTCAAAGAAAAAATTGAGAAATCATGCACCAGTAGACCACAAGATGGAGGTAGGATGCCCCCTCGAGAGATTGTTTATGTATGAAAGAAATGAATGATCTTTCAAAAAGAAGAGAGGAAATGTTAGAAAGAGAAAATATGAAGGAACAAAAGAATAGTTAATTATTAGAGATGAAGAGTTGAATGATTGATAGAAGAAATGTTAGTAAGTGGAAATGCAAGTGAGAAGTGAAGAATGTTTAGTGTGACGAAATCTTTATTTCACAAATGCAAACAGTAGGTTAGAACCTTTATTTGATTTAGAAAAATGGATGCAGTACACCATGGCATTGAAGGCTAGGGCGATAAGGCAACCCCTTTGCGCAAAACATACACATCGCAGACAATGAATGGTTAAACCATCCTAAGACATACTTGCCCTAGAATTTTATGAAATACTCCACAAACAAGAAATGAAAAAATAAGAAAGACCATGAGACATCCCAACCACTCTAAACCATTCAGTGACATCATTGACTAGCATAGGAACATGATCAAAGATAAATCAATGAAAAATAAGATTCACAAATCCAAACATGTCAAACAATCATTTTGATATTGTTGTCAAAAGTGATAATGTTTATTTGATGATAGGATGATCATGTTGTCTGGTTTTAGGAAATGCAGTACCTCGTCTAAGACTGGACACAGTTTGGTTTTGAGTATACCACACCCTGTATAAGACCCATGATAATGTTGACAAAGGATTGATGATGTTTATGTTGATTGATTGATAAGAAAAGTTGACTAGTTTGAATGCTTGGTTGATTGAAAAGTTCATCTATTAATGCGTGATTTGTTAAGAGCAATGTCTTGACGTGTTATCTATTTGACGTCAACCTAGATGTCAGTGTATGTACAAAAGGGTCAATTTATTGACGAGATGAAAATGATTGTTTTTGGATTTTTTATGTTTTCCAATTTTTAGGGTTTTTAATTTATTTTTATTTTTATGCTTTTTTCAAGGGATTTTACAATGTTTTTGGATTATTTCAGGACATTTTTTGATGTTTTTGTGATTATTTCAGGACATTTTACGGATTTTTTGGGGTTATTTCAGGACGTTTTATGATTTTTTATTTATTTTTTAAAGAACACTTTTTTTTTATTTTTAGGGATTTTTTCAAGACTTTATTTGATTTTTAATGATTTTTTTATTTTTGCCCCCAGTGTCTAGCAAGGCAAGGAATATGACAAATGGATAAATAATCTTGTTGAAATGTTGGTGGATAGAGGGAAGACATAGGCCATTTGTCATGGAGATAGCGTGGATTCAATTCCCCAAGGCTATCACGTGATGGGATGAGGAACTGGATATGGCAATGTAAAGCAACAAAATGGCATGAGGGACATGTCAAGAGTTTTTTGAAACCATGTTTTTCATTTTACGTCCTTATGTCAGATCAAGATCAATGAAAACAAAAGAGTGTATGGATGGTGACAAGATATGGATAGGACACACAAGATCAAAAATGGATAAGGGATATGGAAAAAGGGTTGTGATAGGCTAAGGGATAGTGACAGACAGTTGCAATAAGCCAAGAAATATGGATGAAATGTTGTAATAAGAAAATGGATAAGGACCAAAATCTATGATAGACTAAAAGATGTTAATAGGATGCATGGCATTCATGAAGATACTCGGCCTTGTCAAGATCAAAGGTGGAAAAGGGACGATAGGATAATGGAGGATTTGACAGGAGAAGGATAAGATATGATGGACTAGGATGGTGGGACATGATAGGATAATGAAGGGTAATAGGATGTGATAGGATAATGAAGGGTAATAGGGTGTGAAAGGATAAGATTGATGATAGGATAATAGAGGGTAATAGGACATTGAGATGGAGGAATGATAGCATCTTGTGGTGGACATGAAGCTGAAAGGATACCTTGATCTTAATAAGGAGAAATATCATTGAATTCCTCTTTAAATGTGCTCTGCTCTTGGATTTCAATGGAATCATCAGAAAGGATGGAAGGGATATCTTGACCTCGCTCGAGGATTGGAATAACAATGGGACTTGAAAAGGTGTTGTATTCTTGGATAGGAATAGGGTGATCATCATGAGTGTCCAGGAAGATGGTATATTGGTCAACAATTGGATGGAATGATAAGGTTTTAGGATCTTGATCTTGACTTTTTTTAGGACTCATTTCTTCATTCTCTAAATTATTCTCTTGACATGGGGTTGGACTTTGGATATGCATGGGGGATTTTGGCAACAGATCAATGCTTTGACATGAGGGAGATGGAATTTGAATTGGACTCTCTAAAAGAGAAGCATTCGGTGGCATTAGATCTTTCATTTCCAAATAGCACAAGGGATTTGTATAAAGACATAGGTTATTGTGTATCTGCATTGTAGACAACCCTTGGTAGGATGCATTTATTTAATGTATCATTTAGAGGCGATGGTGGAAATTTCTCTTTTGAAGCTTTAGGAGATGATATGGGATGTTCTTGCGAAGCTTCAAAAGTTGTAGTATTAGAGGCCACTGGAAAGTCAATTTGTTTATTTGGGGATGAGTCATTGCTAGACATAGGTGCATGATTTTGATATTTCTTAGAAAAATCACTTAGGACTCTCTTTAAGAGCTTTGTAATAGAGTCACCTTTCTTTGGAGGCATGTTTGAATCCTTGTGAGGTTTTGGCATGATTGGGTTTGGATTTTGGACTTGTTTGAAGGTCATTTTGTTTTGTTTTGGTGTTATGTTTTGATTTTGAATTGGGTTTTGGTTGAATTGATTTGACATGTTTAAAATTTGTCTTGGTGTGAGTTGCAACTTTTATTTTTGAATTTTTGGTTGTAGTTGTTGATATTGATTTGTCCGTTGAGTTTGTTGTTGATACTCTAGAGTTGGTTGAATGAATTGTTGACATTGTGTATTTTGTTGAGCATATTGTTTAAATTACTCCATTGATTATGTTGGATGGATATACTAGACCATTGGTTGTTGTTGGATAATTGGTTGTTGTTGAATCATTGGTTATGTATGTTGGTGTTAGAATCAAAGAACACTGAGAGGGGGGGTTGAATCAATGATCTACCAGAAATCAAATCCATAAACTTATTCTTTATCCACCGGTTAGCAATACATAGCAGAAAAGAACATAAACATGCAGCAAAGAATACACAAATCCACAACATCAAAATTTTTACGTGGAAACCCGGAAAGGGAAAAACCACGGTGGGGATAGAACCAACAATACTCATATACTATGGGCAGGAGTACATAAATATTACATAGATGGGGAATGCATTTGCATTCAGGCTCACTGCCTAGAGCTCACTGCTCAAATATAGTTTCTCGAAAGGCTACAACCTTCAGGGAAGTCTCACTGATTTACAATTTGATTACAATGATAAAATACAATGAAATTAACTCTCAAGTAGCATCTGACTATGAAAGAATGAGTTTCGGTTAAGCACTGAATTCTCTGACTATCTTCGCTCTGCTGAATAGTCTGTTTCTATCTCAATCAGCTAATGGATTGTCTGGAATTAAAGTGTGCACATGAAACTATGCTCAATCACACCAAAATGGATCACCACACCACTAATAATACAAAAAAACAATCACCAATTCGATCTAATATATCTAGTCTTATCGCAAAAGCAATCTCCTTCAAGTTGACTTCAAGAAGTGTAACGTGTAGCTTCAAGTCAGCTTCAATCTCGAACAAAACATAGTACCAAACAAAAAGAGTGTAGTCAAACACTTCCTAAGGATCTTTCCATTCATCAAGAACACAAAATCAACCACCAAAATTACTGCAATCATCAGAAATCAGTCTGGATCAAAACATTATCAAAATACCCTATTTTATTGGTTAGTTGCCTACCAGTTAACTCCAGCTTCTGGATAATATGAATCATGATTGCCGGATTGAGTCTCCAAGAAGAGTTTCCATCAATGAAAACCCTAGACCATAAATCAAACATCGAAGATTACCGAATGAGTGTGAATTGCCAACAATCTCCCCCTTTGGCATTGATGGAAACACTTATGAAAAATGTCTAAGTGTTAAAACTGATGAAACCTGTTCACCGAATGAAAGAATGAAAGAATTCTAAGGCTCCCTCTTAGATGAACAATCCAAAAATTTGCATTACACTGGACTGTACACTCCATACATACAATCAACCTCTATTTTTTTCACCTCATCTCTCCCCTTTTGACAATAATGCCAAAGAAAGGGTGTGCATCAAAATTGCCTGTATATATATACACATTCACCAGATGATCAAATCTATACATGTTTTAGTATATCTGCATATGCCATCTTAAGGAACCCAAGATATGTGTTCCATCCTGCTCGCAACTTCTCCAAAATTGAAACAAAACCATTCAAAACATAAGCATAAAATTCTATAGCCGCAATCTCAGTAGGAGTCTCCTGAGACATGTTTTGAATGTAGTTCATCTTATGATACACTAAGGTGTCCAATTGGGAACCAATTATGTTCCAGAGTTCATCTATTCGCCTGATCATCCTCTCCTTCTCCTTCTCAAAATTCCTAATCTGCTCAGTGATATTCAAAATTTGTCCTTCAATACTGTTGGTTAAGTTAGCTATAGGATCACAAGCCTTAGAAATCTTAGCTAACTATACTCTACAATTATCTATCTACTTGTCTATCTTAGTAGTAAAATTGGTCAAAATTAGACAAGATATAAATTTTACCGCCTTCCGCTAAGGCCTCATCAATTAGTTTTAACTCCTTATCAAGCTGTGCCTTATCATTACTAATCATTTGCCAAAATGCTTGAACTTAGCATATTTTAATTTCTCCGTAGCTTGCTAGGTTGATACCTTAGTCAACGAATCAAACTGGGAGGATATATGATCTATTAAGTTCTTAAGCTTACCGGATGAACTGGTGTTTGCATCAAGTTGTAGTTCTAGTACCACCTATTCCAAAACTATAACCGATTTTTCAATGAGTCTCTTCTCTTCAGATTCTATCTATGCTAACTCTTGACTGGCTTTTGCTTGGAGAGCAACAACAACAATCATCCTCTCTGTTGGAGACATCTGATTCAATGGTTTATCAAAACTGATATTAAACTAAGGAAAACTCCCTTGGCTTTGAATTTTAGCTATGTCAATTGCCATAAGTGTCAATTTCTCCTCTTGCTTCTTCTCAACTTTGACCTATCTGGATTTTTCTTCATTAGGTGCCTCCTATGCACCGATGTCACCACTTTGTGCACCATCCTCTTCCTCTCCTATTTTATCATTCTCTTTAGCAGGCTCAACCTCAACGGAATCCAAAATTTTTTTCTCTGCAACATCCTAAGTATCCTCTTCCTTATTTACATCATTAATTGGAGGATTTTCTGACTGAGTGGCTTCATCTTGCGAGACAGTTTCTACAAGTCGGTTCTCAATAAGAAATTTCTTCCAAATTTTACTGGTTTCTCTCCTTATTTATCCAACTTGGCCAACTATTAGACTGTTTACTCTGTGCTTACTCCTGATTTCCTTTTTATTAGCCAATAAAATCAATTTGTCAATTTACTCTATAGTGATACTGGTGCACTGATTAACCGATTTAGTCTCCTTTATTTCTCTATCCGTTTGGCTAGCATATTTTCTCCTATAATCAATTAAACTGTACAAATCTTTGGGAAGATATTTTTCTAATTCAATCAATGCTTTACTAAATACATCCATGTACAAAATTATAGCTTCCTCAATCTGCCTTTGATCCTTAACATCCATATTCTCATAATATACAAAGATGTTCTTCAAATTTACATCTTTAATAATTTCATCAATCAACTTTTGAATAGACAAAGGAGGAACAATATGATAATCTATTTTAGAAGTCTTCATCTTATTGGATTCTATAGTCTCATCCAAGTCAGATTTTGTCTTCTTTCCTTGCTTGGTCTTGCCTACCAGTACAAGATCAGATCTTGCCTTCTTCTCCTTCTGCACTTTCTTCTTGATACCAGATTGGGGTTTCTGGATCACTCTATCAAACTCTCCTTTCTTCGGTGCCTTAGGAATGTCTGTATCAGATTCAGTCTCAGATTGCACCAGAGAAAATGCTACATATTCCCTTTGAGGTTTCCACATCTTCCACAAAACACCTTTACCCTTAGCAGACGAACCCGAGGGTTCAACTACAACAGGAGGTGTCTTCATTGGAGAGGGAGAAGGTCCTGTCACCTTTACCTTAACTGGAGCAGGGGCAGTATTTTTGTTTCTTCACTTTCTCAACTGGATCCCTCACAGCTCTAGCAACTCTAACTCTCTCCCGGGGATGACCTTCATCGACAAGAATGTCCTCCATAGTATTTTTTTTTTCTTTCTTGCCAGTTTGGTGAACTTAGTACGTAACTCCATTGATTTCTCCTTGCAGATTCTGAACCTTTCTTCTGTGGTGTCTACCGAAGCTTTTAACAAATATTGTGTGTAGGCATCCAAAGTAACTTCACCAACCTCATATACCATAAGAATTATCCATACCATCCGAGGTTTAACTGCTTCCATAAGGCATTCATCTTTGTTCACCATAAAGCATATTGTCCCCTAATATTTTTTTACAATTTCTTTGGGGATTCTAACTCTTTGTTTTATTTTGCCCTGAAAGGTTTTGAAGAAAGCCCACAAAGCAGAATTTTGATTATCCTTGTTGTCAAGTCTGTCAAGCCCCTTCTTTATCTATTGAGCCATTGATTTGTCAAAAGCCTATTGTACTCTACCAGTTCTGGGGATCTAATTCATGAAATAGAGCGCCAGACAAATAACCAAAGAACCAAATTTGAAGACATGTTGTTTATCCTGTTTGATTTTCTTCAAATTTATCATCAGCTCCTCTAATAGCACATTGCACAGGTCAAAATGAGCCTTCTTTGACCATTTTGTAGGATGCATGAATAGAAATGCCAGATACAAAATTCAGTTTGTTAGACTAGTATACCTTGTAGCCAATTACCATTGCAACAAATTTGACATCATCCTCCTTGATTGTGCTGATTTTCATTGATCGCCCATAAAATTCTACAATGGTTAATTTGTTCATGGTAGGGTTTGTGCCTTGTGTAAACTTGGATTTTCACCGGTTTGATTCAAATAGGTTACCTCCTTAATCGCACCAGCAGTGATCTTGTATGGTTGGTCTATCCATATAAATTCAACATGGATCTTGCTTAGCACATACCTCACCCATTCCTTCTCATCAAATGTCGAAAAGTTTACAAATTGTGTGAAACCCTTTCTCTGTAACTGCACAAATTCTGGCTTAAGGTTGCCAATCTCATCCATGTTGGTATCAGTATAAAGATCCAGAATATCCTCAGAGCCAGTTTCCTCAATTTCACAATGAATGTAGGCTCTAACATCATCAACGTGCAAAACTCCGTGTGGAATGAAAGAGAAAGTTCCAACCGGGTCGACTTCCATAGATTTGTAGGGCTGTTTCTTGAACATAGGATGGGTCCTATTGTTGACTTCAACAACCAAAGGGGTAGCAATGGAAGACGAGGATGCCATTTCAGATTTTCAGAAAATCAGACTCAGAAAATGCTCTTAAAAAAATACCTCAATCGACTGATGGATGCCCTAGATCACTCGTCGGATTGCTTTTTCTCTCTGATCTCCTAAAAACCTTGTTCACCTTGTTCTTTAGCTCAAAAATACTATTCACAAAGTGAAGAATGATTCTTGTATTTTCCCTTTTTAACTTTGCAAACCCTAATTTCACTTTGAAATAAATGCACCTTAGATATCCAACCGGATGCCCTATTTGACTACCGAATGCTAGAATCAACCATCTGAATCCTAGATATCAACTGAAACTCAATTCCTACTATTTGTAATCCATCGACTATATATCTCATCAAGGGGTACTGTAAGATTTGCATCAATTTGCCTCCCCCTAAGGCAAAAAGCCCTAGTTACCAGATGAAGATTCTGCACCGGATTTAGGTACAAATCCATTATCAGCCTTATATTCATCCTTCTCTACCCACATCTTCTTATGCGGATCTCTGATCTCTTCTAGTTTCACTTTTCCTCTCTCATGTGATTTATTCTTGTCTATTGGAGCATTGTTCTTGCTTTTGTTGTACTTTTCAATGTGACCAGTTTTGTTGCATGCTCGACAAACAACATTATTCTTTATAGGTCTGAAGTTCATCTAATTTGGTCTTGTCCTCCACTAATTAGAGATATGTCCAAACATTTCACAAGCTTAACATCTCTTGTTCTGAAGGTTATTTATTACTTCTCTACACATATTTGACTTGTGTCCAAAGCTTTTGCATATGAAACACACCGGTAAAGGTAGGAACATTATTCATGTTGTTATTTTTCATCATTCCATTATTCATCCTACTTCTACATTGACTCACCATATGACCAAACTTGTTGCAAGTAAGACATCTACCATTGAATTATGAGCATTAGGTTGTCTTACCGAAGGATTCTTACTCTTCTTTTGATTAGGTTTTACATTGCCTTGTCCGAATCTGAAGGATTCACCTTTCTCAAATCCTAGACCTCACATGTCCTTTCCATGTCTCTGACTTTCCAGCATCTCATCAAGACTTGTTGAACTAGCTTTGAATTTGTCTTTGTATTCATTGTCAGTAGCAAGTTCATCCCTTAAGGTAGCAATTGTTGGCAAATGCACACTCTAATGAGAAAAAGTATGTGATTGAAGGTATTGTCATTGATGACAACCTTGCAATCATGTGATATCGGTAGGCAGACACAGGCACCAACACCGATAGACTCTACACTAGCACACAAAACATTGGCACCGAAAAGGAAGATTACCGACACCCTGGCCGACAACAATTTTGTATTAATGTATTTTGTTATTAATTATAAAATCTTTTATAAGCCGACATGGTGGATTGTAATATGACTCATATATGTATGAGATCATTGTAGATCATCAAATATAATTATAGTAGAGGTATGATGTGAAAGATAGAAGGTAGCAGACCTATTATGCGAATTATTGGATAAGGGTTCATGTATGTAGTAGAGCTTAAACTGGTACTGATTCTGGCATAGTAGATGCTAATCTGAAGTAGTACAAGACATTGGATTAGTATAATCCATTTTTGTAAGTCAGTGTGACTTCCTTTGTAATTGAGCAGTGAGCTCTAGGCACTTGGCCTTCCTACATGTGCAGGCCCCTATTGTAGCAGTAATATTCTCTTATTGGCCAGTAAGTGAATATTGTGGGTCACGAATCCCACCGAGGTTTTTCCCACACTGGGTTTCCTCGTTAAAACATTGTGTTATGGTGTGCTTTTCATGTTGTGGTTGTTATTCTTATTTGCTGCATTATTTCTGGTTTACCAGTACACAGTTTTAATATGTTTTTTAGGTTATAAGATAAGAAATTATTATTACCGGTCAGATACCGATTCACCCCCCCTCTCAGTATCTTTGGGAATCCTAATAATTGGTATCAAAGCTTGGTCCTCTATTTTCAAAAGCCTAACAGCTTGAGGAAGATCTTGTCACCGGTAGAGATGGAAAACTTGAGAAAGCAATTAGAAACAACTCTTTCAGACTATGATGTAGAAAAGGTGAAGAATATCAAACTTGAGGATGATCTGAAGGCTGCTCAAGATATCATTCAAGCACTTCAAGAAAATTACACTATAGAAAGGAATAAAAGAAGAGAACTTTGTGAGAAGATGCAGAAAGAGGAAGATGAAAAGGAAATTCTTAATGATTTGGTAAACAAGCTAAGACAAGAAATCGGTACAACAAAGAATGAGATGCAAGATATGACTATGGGATTTTGTAAAGAAATTGAAGACAGAAAGAAGAATGAAGAAGACTTGGTTAGAAGACAAAATGATGCTGGAAATGAAAACACAATACTCAGTCATGAAAATGATATGTTGAAGACAGATCTGATGCATACACAAAATAACATAACTAAACCCATAAGACAGAAAGGAATCTTGGAGAATGAACTAACTGCTGCAAATCAACACAAGGAGAAATTCAAGAAAAGTTCAGAAGAACTTGATGACATGCTAAAGAATCAAAAACCTAATGGTGATACAAATGGACTTGGCTTTGAAATTGGTGAAAGCTCTGATACTACAAACAATCATGATCATAGAAAACCGGTAAGACAACCTAATGCTTACAAATTCAATGGGAAATGCTTTAACTGTAACAAGTATGGTCATAGAGAAAATCAGTGTAGATCTAGAAATTATCAGAACACTAATACTGTTAGGTCCCAAAGACAACTGAGAGGGGGGGGGGGGTGAATCAGTTGTCAAATAAATTCAAACCAAAAACAACTTAACCAACTTAATGCTTAATACCGGTAAACCAGTTAAGTATGACGGTAGATAGTTTTTAACAGTTAATTGCTATACTAGTAAAGATTAATGCATGAAACATAAACACAAAGTCATCCACAACAAATGACACCAATATTGGTACGTGGAAACCCTATAATGGGAAAAACCACGGTGGGAAACCTTACCCACAATCAGATGATACTACTACAGATAGTAAGTGTACATAAATGGGGTCTGCACATGCAGAGGCCAACAGCCTAGATCTCACTACTCAATCACAAAATGGGAGTCACACTGACTACAGGTGGATGGTTAAATCCAGTAAGAATGTACTGCACAAAATAGCATCTTCATATGTTGGATTCAGTACCGGTGTAATGCTGATATGCTTTCACAAAAACCTAGCTTCACCTTCAAATGATGTCTATGTGTATTGCACTGCTTAATCTTGCATATACCTTCACACAATCCTTTTTCGCATTCCACACTTGATCTTACAAATAAGATCTTACATTTATACCATAACCTAAGACCAATTTTAGTTGATCGGCTCTACAAGATATTACAATAAAAACATTTTACAAACAATATAATATCCAATGCAATAATCGATTGAACATGTCGACTTAATGCATTTACAACAATAATTAATCATTTCCATAGCGTGCCATGCTGATCTGGAAAAGATAAACCTGCCGGTGTAACCTTATATACCCTGGACCTATTTGTTGGTAAAAGCAAATATGCAAATATGAATATACCAATGATTAATTCATTAAGATAAGATGTCCACACAATGTCTTCAATATTACCAAGTGTCTTCCATATCATTTCAAGTGCCAATGATCATTATATCCTGTCGGTGAACCATATACCAGTAACTGTACAATAGTTACTTGCTTGCCGTTGAATGCTGCTAGATCTCCAAAGTGCTAGTGTTTTAGTAGGTGTTGACATCAATGACAAAACCACACCAAAATACAAACAAATACACCCACCGGTCAATGTTCTAAATGCAACAAAGTTGGTCATAATTCAGAAAATTGTAGAATGAATGTAAGATGTTATGTTTGTGGAAGATTTGGACACTTATCTAATCAATGCAGAACACATACCGGCATAGGATATGGGAAAGCTATTCAGAAAAACAATGTGACTTGTTATGCCTATAACAAAATTGGACATATTGAAATTTTTTGTAGAAGCAAGTCCCCACCGGCAATTAACAAAGGTCCTAGTTTGAAAGGTAAAGAAAAGGTTGAAGACGTAAAGCAAGAATTCTCAAAATAATGGATCAAAAAGTTAGATCAAGATGTTGATGGGAATACTCCTCCACCGACATAACAGAGTAACACTCCACTAGCAGGAGACTCTTCATCTAACTAAAAAATAAATCCTTGAGGGTTTAGCAACAAAATGAAAAACATGCTATTATTCCCTTAGTTGATAGTGAGAAGTTGAAATTACTTCTATATCGACAGATGAGTTAAGTTGTGACTTAACTAACGAGCATTAAATGTGGTAGTTGGAGAAAATAACATTATAAAGCAAGTGTTTTGGCTCCTTTTTCCATTCATCGAGCATTCAAACCTTTGAGAGCGTGAAAATTCCCGAGGGAAGGCATCCTTAGCGAAAAAGTGAAGCAGTTCATCAAAGCATTCATCCTAAAGGTAGATTGAGGTATTTATAATCATGGCATCTTCATCCACTCCTGAATTTATTGCAAACCCTACTGTTCTTGAAGTAATTAAGCGCCCTAGACCCGTTTTCAAACTGGTTCCTGAAATTACGAAGAAAGATGATAGCATAGGTGCATTTTCTCAAATTCCTAAGGGAGTAGTATATGCTGAAGACCCTAGGATGTATATACATTGTCATATAGAGGAGTTAGGTGATGATGAGATCAAAACATGTATAGCATTGTGATTTGTGATGAATCTGGAAATATCAAATCGGAACATAAGATAGTGGAAACCCTAGGTTTTACTGACATCCTTAGTGTCCCAGATTTTCCCAAGGATATTATAAGGATTGTGCTAAGTAGAGTTCATGGTGAATTCTTCTGGTTGGATTCAATTCATAAAATCACAAAGGAAGTTGTTAAGATAGTAACAGGGTTACCTTCCACCGATAGTAGACCTGACAGAACAAAGAAGGTCTCAAATGAAACAGTAATAAAACCTAATCGGTGCAACATTCGACAAAAGGTCTCTAAGGGTAAATGATGTAAAGGACATAAATGTGAGATTTAGTAGTATGATCTTAGGCTACAAAGCTACACATGCAAATAGGTTGAACTTAGTTTCTAGCCTATGTTATAAAAGTGCTTATGACATGGTCAATGAAAATGCAAGAATAGATGTATGTGAATGGCTCAAAGATGAATTGATAGACAATCTGGGGAAGATTAAAGGAGATAAGAAAGGAACATTCAGATTTGGAAATTTGCTTGTTTGTCTAATGTTGTACATAACTAAACAAGTACCCGGTATTGGTGCAAAATATTTTAGCTTTGACATACTGGTAGGAAAGCAACTATTGGATCTATTGAACAACATGGGAGATAACAGGGAGAAAAACTTAAATGAACATTTTCAAGAACTGAAGGCTCGAATGAAAACTAGAGTAAGACTGTCACAAGCTATTGTGGACAAGTATCAGAAAGAAATCTGTTTTGTAATTAAGAAAGATGAAATGTGGATGGAGGTAGTTGTCCCTAGGACTATCCGGGTAACTGAAATGGGCTATGAGACAGATGACAACATTATTGAAACTTATACAAAAGCCCTCCTTGTAGCACCAAAGGAACCTACTGAGAAAGTTTTTGGAAACGCTGAAACAATTGAGAGTGGAATTCAGTCTAGAAAAAGGGTTAAGAAGGTTGAAGAAATAGTAAGAACAGGAACTCGGCAGGCTAAAGCAATTAAAAAAGATGTTTTGAAGAAAACTAGTATAAGTGAAAGTGAGTTGGAAACACTTCAACCAGAAACTCATCTTTCACCGGTTGGAACTTATTCTGAGAGTGACATACCGACAATATTTAAAAAGGAAGAAAGGAAAAGAAAACCCTCACTGATACCCTCACCTACACCCAGGAAAACAAGGCAAAAACAACAGGTAGTGAGGCCTCCAGTGAAAAAGAAAATGACTCCTAAGAAAAAGAAGGTAAAACAGGATATTGCTCCATTGGATAAACTCTTGAGCGAAATAACTGAAAATGGAAAATTGAAGAACATCAACAAAATATACAACACACTATCAGCAGATGACAAGGAAATCATAGAGAACAGTGTAATCTTACACTTGGACATATATAAGAAATTTTTGATGGAAGTTGTTGATGAAATAGAAAATGATCTTTATAGGAGATTAGAAGCTAGAAGGTTAGCCATTGTTGAGCTGAACAGGAAAATTAAAATTGAAAAATTACTTGCAGTACATCTAGTCAACTCACCCGATGAAATAGATAAACTAATCAGTGAAGCAAACTGGACAGTATTCTCCACTTCTCATCGGCATGTAGCACTGATGGCAGGAAGAATAAAAGAAGTCACCAAGGAAACAACAGATGCATGGGATATATTCTTTGTGGGAAAAGAAAAACAGGAAGAATTACTCAGACCGAAGACTATTAAAGTATATCAAAAGGACAGATATAAGGGGAAAGGTAAGGTAGGTGGTCCTCCAAGTCTTAAAATAACTGATAATGTACCCCCACCTCCTTTAGATACTCCACCGGTAGATACTACTGACAGTCAACTGGCCACAGAGAGTATGGAGACTCCATTAGAGGATACAAATACCGAGTCTGAAGTTTTGTATACTGTAAATATAGACACTCAAGAAGTAAATGTTGTGGTTGACAGAGAAACCATTGAGGACAAGAGGATAGATATGACTACTGAGTCACCGGCTACAGAGGTTGAGATAAGCATAGAAAAACCTACTCAGATAGAGAAACCAATAGAGGATACCACTGAGAAACTGGTAGATACAACTGATAAACAGTCAGGAGAACCGGAAATGGATAGTACAAAGGTACAAACAGAGAAACCAAAAGTACAAACTGAGACTACATCTGAGAAACCGATAGTTGAAAGCTTAGAGAAACCTTCCGAGATACAGATGGAAAAACCAGAACCGATACAGGTTGAGACACAAGTTCAGATAGGAACAGTGCCATCGGCCAAAATTGAAAAGCCTAAACCTTTGTTTGTAGAAATGCAAACATAGACTGACCTACCAAAGGTCGAACCAAGCAAGGTGATTACTATAACCGGTAGTATGGCTATGGCAGAATTCAGACCTACGAATGTAAAATAGGTCTTATTGGATTCAATAAAGAAGATCACAAAATGTAATGCACAAGCCTATAAGGCTATTGATGACACAATTCCCATTCTTAAATTGATAGCACCAAAGTGCATTGTTGATAACAAAGATTCTTTAAGTCAGCTAGACACATTGTCTAAGTTCATCACCGGCAACATATTGACTATTGATCAAATAAATGAGGACACATTCAAGGAAATAATAATTAAATAAAAAGAGAAATTCTTTGATGAAATTGTGAAGAAGAATAAGGAGAAAATGGAAACATTATTACTGGAACTTGGAGAGATAATTTTTGACTTCAAGAAACTGTACATAGACATTTGTAAAACAAACATTCTAACAGAGGATCTAGACAAGGAAATAAATAAAGCACAAGATGAGATAAACAATATTGCTGACAATCTGATAGGTACATCGAATTCATTTTTGGAGATAGAGAAGAAAATTGCTGAGGTAGAAGAGAAAATCAAGAAGTTAGAAAAGGACAAAGAAAGAATAAAGGATAAAGCAAAGGACTTGAAATGTAGACTTAGTCCCAAACTAGACTACCTCATTTCTTTGAGAAAATAAATTTTTGAGGCTCTGGTTCCCAGACTTAAGACACCAGAAGAGCAAATGCACATACTCACCGGTTACAAGAATCCAAGCAGGACTCCACTAACAGCGAATGACAACCTTTGTCATTGATGTCAAAGGGGGGGTAGTGTGATGAGAAAAATGGTCAGAAGGAAGTAGAGATTATCTGCTCAGGGGGAGCATACATTTTTGGACATAAAGTTTTTGGCAAAGATTTTTGGACTTCAATTTTTGGATACATTCTTGAATTTTTCTTATGAGTGTTGCCATCAAT